>NW_027193059.1:0-98000 GCF_949987515.2 Delphinus delphis
ACGCCTAAGAATGTACCTGACTAGTAAGTATCGTAAAACCTATGGATTGCTATGTCTCCAAAAGAGAATCAAGCGTGTGTACAGGGGCATAAATGCAGCAGTGATAGGATTGGAGAGGTTCAGTGAGCAAATGAAGACCCTTTGAAGTCATATTGCATGGTACCTATTGCACGGGTCTCAACTCTCCAGGTTTAAGGTATTCTTCCTTCAGCTAAAACATGCATGTGGAACCCAATTATGATCAACCATGTGAACGGGAGACGTGTTCAAATATGTCTCAGTTTTCCTCCCCAGGTACTCGGGTGCAACATTCCAGACGCTTTACTAACACTCTCCCCACTTGGAGAGTCAGCGCCTTTCACCTCCTGTTTGGCTCAGTTTGCAATTTCTGCGGAACATGAACAGGAATAGCGAGAACCAATGAGAGGCTAGCTGGAGGTGTCTGGACGGGCAAATTTAACTCTCATTACCACCAGGAAGAGGAAATAACCAAAGGCTCAGTGTGCCGTGCCGGAACCAGAATAGGGCCTGAAGCCATCCTGCGGTGTTGCGGCCAGCTCAAAAGAAAGCGAGTTGAAGAAAGGAGCTCAGGGGCACTGTAATTCACAAGCCTGCAGAGTTATAAATGACAGCTATCGTCCAAAAATAGACTGAAGTAAGGCTGCCAAGAGGACTTGAAAGCGGGGCAGAATTGCAGGAAACCGATTTCAGGAGGTAGACTGGAATTGCATTGAAAGCATAGGAAAAGAGGCAGAACGTACACAATGATGCACTTGGCCAAAAAGGGCGTATGCGTTTTTTCCTGAATATATTCAGGAAAAAACGCATACGCCCTTTTTGGCCAACCAAGCAAGCTTGCAAAGGAAATCTGCACTACAATGAAGTCTGACTTCCCCCCGGGCAAAAGGGCCATCTGAAAAAAGTGTAAAATCCAGAAAGGCAGGACAGGCCATGGAGAACTGGGAGCCTTGTTATGCTGATGGGCGGGATGTAAATTGCCAACAACCACTTGGGAGAAGTGTATGGTGTTTCCTGAAACATCTAAAAAACAAAGCAACAGAGCCTAGGGCACTTCCACTTATGGTCCTATAGCTTAGGGAAATTAAAATCAAAAAGACACAGCCACCCCAAAGTTTGGAACGGCTCTGTTTACAAGAACCTCGTTTACAGTACAAGTTCAACATCGCAGAAAGTGAAAAATGGATAAAGAAGTTGTGGTATTTACTTACAAAGCAATATCACTCAGCAATGAAATCTGTGTCATCAGGCCCTTAGCAGCACAATGAGTGGATTCAGGTATGATGATTCTAACTGAAATAAGTCACACAGAAAAAGAAACATCATAAGATATCAGTAATACACGGAATGTAAACTTGGCTACACAGGAACTGAATTACAGAACAGAACAGGGTCTCAAATTTAGAAAACCAACTTATGCTTGCTTAAGGGGAAAGGTGAGTTGGGGTGCTGCATAAAACCAGAGATTGAAATGAGCACAGATAAAGTTCCTTAAGCCAAATATGGAATAGACAAGAGCTACTGCTTGCTCAACGAAATGGACTCAACACTGCATATTAAACTCCTAAGAATGTACCTGACTAGTAAGTATCTTAAAACCTAGGGATTGCTATCTCTCCGAAAGAGAATCAAGCATGTGTACAGGGGCATAAACGCAGCAGTGATAGGATTGGGGAGGTTCGGTGAGCAAATGAAGACCCTTTGAAGTCATATTGCATGGTACCCATTACACGGGTCTTAACTCTCCAGGTTTAACGTATTCTTCCTTCAGCTAAAACATGCATGTGGAACCCAAGTATGATCAACCATGTGAACGGGAGACGTGTTCAAATATGTCTCAGTTTTCGTACCCTGGTACTCGGGTGCAACATTCCAGACGCTTTACTTACACTCTCCCTACTTGGAGAGTCAGCGCCTTTAACCTCCTGTTTGGCCCAGTTTGCAATTTCTGCGGAAGATGAACAGGAATAGCGAGAACCAATGAGAGACTAGCTGGAGGTGTCTGGACGGGCAAATTTAACTCTCATTTCCCACCAGGAAGAGGAAATAACGAAAGGCTCAGCGTGCCGTGCCGGAACCAGATTAGGGCCTGAATCCATCCTGCGGTGTTGCGGCCAGGTCACAAGAAAGCGAGTTGAAGAAAGGAGCTCAGGGGCACTGTAATTCACAAACCTGCAGAGTTATAAATGACAGCTATCGTCCAAAAATAGACTGAAGTAAGGCTGCCAAGAGGACTTGAAAGCGGGGCAGAATTGCAGGAAACCGATTTCAGGAGGTAGACTGGAATTGCATTGAAAGCATAGGAAAAGAGGCAGAACGTCCACAATGATGCACTTGGCCAAAAAGGGCGTATGCGTTTTTTCCTGAATATATTCAGGAAAAAACGCATACGCCCTTTTTGGCCAACCAAGCAAACTTGCAAAAGAAATCTGCACTACAATGAAGTCTCACTTCTCCCCGGTCAAAAGGGCCATCTGAAAAAAGTGTAAAATCCAGAAAGGCAGGACAGGCCATGGAGAACTGGGAGCCTTGTTATGCTGATGGGCGGGATGTAAATTGCCAACAGACACTCAGGAGAAGTGTACGGTGTTTCCTGAAACATCTAAAAAACAAAGCAACAGAGCCTAGGGCACTTCCACTTATGGTCCTATAGCTTAGGGAAATTAAAATCAAAAAGACACAGCCACCCCAAAGTTTGGGACGCCTCCGTTTACAAGAACCTCGTTTACCGTACAAGTTCAATATCACAGAAAGTGAAAAATGGATAAAGAACTTGTGGTACTTACGTACAATGCAGTATCACTCAGCAATGAAATCTATGTCATCAGGCCCGTAGCAGCATAATGAGTGGATTCAGGTACGATGATTCTAACTGAAATAAGTAACACAGAAAAAGAAACATCATAAGGTATCACTAATACACGGAATGTAAACTTGGCTACACAGGAACTGAATTCCAAAACAGAACAGGGTCTCAAATTTAGAAAACCAACTTATGCTTGCTTAAGTGGAAAGGTGAGTTGGGGTGCTGCATAAAACCAGAGATTGAAATGAGCACAGATAAAGTTCCTTAAGCCAAATATGGAATAGACAAGAGCTACTCCTTGCTCAACGAAATGGACTCCACACCCCATATTAAACGCCTAAGAATATACCTGACTAGTAAGTATCTTAAAACCTATGGATTGCTATGTCTCCAAAAGAGAATCAAGCGTGTGTACAAGGGTCATAAACGCAGCAGTGATAGGATTGGAGAGATTCGGTGAGCAAATGAAGACCCTTTGAAGTCATATTGCATGGTACCCATTCCACGGGTCTCAACTCTCCAGATTTAAGGTATTCTTCCTTCAGCTAAAACATGCATGTGGAACCCAGAGTATGATCAACCGTGTGATCGGGAGACGTGTTCAAATATGTCTCAGTTTTCGTCCCCTGGTACTTCGGTGCAACATTCCAGACGTTTACTAACACTCTCCCCACTTGGAGAGTCAGTGCCTTTAACCTCCTGTTTGGCCCAGTTTTCAATTTCTGCGGAAGATGTACAGGAATAGGGAGAACCAAAGACAGACAAGCGGGAGGTGTCTGGACGGGCAAATTTAACTCTAATTTCCCACCAGGATGAGGAATTAACCAAAGGCTCAGCGTGCCGTGCCGGAACCAGATTAGGGCCTGAAGCCATCCTGCGGTGTTGCGGCCAACTCACAAGAAAGCGAGTTGAAGAAAGGAGCTCAGGGGCACTGTAATTCACAAACCTGCAGAGTTATAAATGACAGCTATCGTCCAAAAATAGACTGAAGTAAGGCTGCCAAGAGGACTTGAAAGCGGGGCAGAATTGCAGGAAACCGATTTCAGGAGGTAGACTGGAATTGCATTGAAAGCATAGGAAAAGAGGCAGAACGTCCACATTGATGCACTTGGCCAAAAAGGGCGTATGCGTTTTTTCCTGAATATATTCAGGAAAAAACGCATACGCCCTTTTTGGCCAACCAAGCAAGCTTGCAAAGGAAATCTGCACTACAATGAAGTCTCACTTCCCCCCGGTCAAAAGGGCCATCTGAAAAAAGTGTAAAATCCAGAAAGGCAGGACAGGCCATGGAGAAGTGGGAGCCTTGTTATGCTGATGAGCGGGATGTAAATTGCCAGCAGACACTCAGGAGAAGTGTATGGTGTTTCCTGAAACATCTAAAAAACAAAGCAACAGAGCCTAGGGCACTTCCACTTATGGTCCTATAGCTTAGGGAAATTAAAATCAAAAAGACACAGCCACCCCAAAGTTTGGGACGCCTCTGTTTACAAGAACCTCGTTTACCGTACAAGTTCAATATCACAGAAAGTGAAAAATGGATAAAGAACTTGTGGTACTTACGTACAATGCAGTATCACTCAGCAATGAAATCTATGTCATCAGGCCCGTAGCAGCATAATGAGTGGATTCAGGTACGATGATTCTAACTGAAATAAGTCACACAGAAAAAGAAACATCAAAAGATATCACTAATACACGGAATGTAAACTTGGCTACACAGGAACTGAATTCCAAAACAGAACAGGGTCTCAAATTTAGAAAAGCAACTTATGCTTGCTTAAGGGGAAAGGTGAGTTGGGGTGCTGCATAAAACCAGAGATTGAAATGAGCACAGATAAAGTTCCTTAAGCCAAATATGGAACAGACAAGAGCTACTCCTTGCTCAACGAAATGGACTCAACACCCCATATTAAACGCCTAAGAATGTACCAGACTAGTAAGTATCTTAAAACCTAGGGATTGCTATGTCTCCGAAAGAGAATCAAGCATGTGTACTGGGGCATAAATGCAGCAGTGATAGGATTGGAGAGGTTCGGTGAGCAAATGAAGACCCTTTGAAGTCATATTGCATGGTACCCATTCCACGGGTCTCAACTCTCCAGGTTTAAGGTATTCTTCCTTCAGCTAAAACATGTATGTGGAACCCAGAGTATGATCAACCGTATGATCGGGAGACGTGTTCAAATATGTCTCAGTTTTCATACCCTGGTACTCGGGTGCAACATTCCAGACGCTTTACTAACACTCTCCCGACTTGGACAGTCAGTGCCTTTAACCTCCTGTTTGGCCCAGTTTGCAATTTCTGCGGAAGATGAACAGGAATAGCGAGAACCAATGAGAGACTAGCTGGAGGTGTCTGAACGGGCAAATTTAACTCTCATTTCCCACTAGGAAGAGGAATTAACCAAGGGCTCAGCGTGCCGTGCCGGAAACAGATTAGGGCCTGAAGCCATCCTGCGGTGTTGCGGCCAGCTCACAAGAAAGTGAGTTGAAGAAAGGAGCTCAGGGGCTCTGTAATTCACAAACCTGCAGAGTTATAAATGACAGCTATCGTCCAAAAATATACTGAAGTAAGGCTGCCAAGAGGACTTGAAAGCGGGGCAGAATTTCAAGATACCAATTTCAGGAGGTAGACTGGAATTGCATTGAAAGCGTAGGAAAAGAGGCAGAACGTCCACAATGATGTACTTTGCCAAAAGGGCATATGCGTTTTTTCTGAATATATTCAGGAAAAAACGCATACGCCCTTTTTGGCCAAACAAGCAAGCTTGCAAAGGAAATCTGCACTACAATGAAGTGTCACTTCCCCCCGGTCAAAAGGGCCATCAGAATAAAGTGTAAAATCCAGAAAGGCAGGACAGTCCATGGAGAACTGGGAGCCTTGTTTTGCTGATGGGCGGGATGTAAATTGCCAACAGACACTCGGGAGAAGTGTATGGTGTTTCCTGAAACATCTAAAAAAGAAAGCAACAGAGCCTAGGGCACTTCCACTTATGGTCCTATAGCTTAGGGAAATTAATATCAAAAAGACACAGCAACCCCAAAATTTGGGACGGCTCTTTTTACAGGAATCTCTTCTACGGCACAAGTTAAATATCCCAGAGAGCAAATAATGGATAAAGAAGTTGCGGTACTTATGTACAACAGAATACCACTCAGCAATGAAATCTATGTCACCAGGCCCGTACCAGCATAATGAGTGGATTGAGGCACGATGATTCTAAGTGAAATAAGTCACACAGAAAAAGAAACATCATAAGGTATCACTAATACACGGAATGTGAACTTGGCTAAACATGAACTGAATTACAAAACAGAACAGGGTCTCAAGTTTAGAAAACCAACTTATGCCTGCTTAAGGGGGAAGGTGAGTTGGGGTGCTGCATAAAAGCAGAGTTTGAAATTAGCACAGATACCGTTCCATAAACCAAATATGTAATAGATAAGAGCTACCCCTTGCTCAACGAAATGGATTCAACAATGAGGTATCACCTCACACCTGGTAGAATAGGCATCATTGCAAATCTACAAACAAAAAATGCTGGAAAGGGTGTGGAGAAAAAGAACCCTCTCCCACTATTGTTGGGAATATAAATTGATACAGTCATTTTGGAGAACAATATGGAATTTCTTAAGAAACTAACAATAGAATTACCCTATGATACAGCAATCCCAGTACTGGACATATACCCAGACAAAACCATAAATCAAAAAGAGTCATTCACCGCAATGTTCATTGCATCACTATTTACAATATCGAGGTAATGGAAGCAACCTAAATGCCCACAGACAGACGAATGCATAAAGCTGTGGTACATATATAAAATGGAATATTACTAAGCCATGAAAAGGAATGAAATTGGGTCATTTGTAGAGACGTCGATGGATCTAGAGACTGTCATACAGAGTGAAGTAAGTCAGAAAGAGAAAAACAAATCCTGTATATTCATGCATATATGTGGAACCTAGAAAAACTGTACAGATTAACCATTTTGCAAGGCATAAATAGAGCAACAGATGTAGACAACAAACGTATGGACAACAAGGGGGGAAAGCTGTTGGGGGGGTGGTGGTGGGAGGAGTTGAGAGACTGGGATTGGCATGTATACATTTATATGTATAAAATAGATAACCAATAAGAACCTGCTGTATAAAAATATAAAATAAAATTCAAAATTAAAAAGAAATAAAATTTAAAAAATAAAACAGAAAAAACAATTATTCCCTGCACATACATGTATTTATATGAATAAATTATTTCCATGCTTATATCTGTAAATACAAAAAAGAGGAATAAAATCTACCTTGAACCAAAAACGAAAAAGAGAAAAAAAACACAGAACCCACCAGTTACACAGAGGAAAACCGTATCAGGGCACTTGCTCCAGTTGTAAACAATTCTGAAGTTGGTCAGTGGTGGGGAATCGTCTCCCATTCAGCCAGCAGCCCCCACGCAACAAGCGTCCTCATTGCAAAGCTGGGGCACCGTGCCGAGGCATCTGTGAGTAAACGTGAGCTGAGCCCCAGGCCAGTTGCTGCTGAACTATTCCCACCCGTCCCAGGTAAAACACCTGAATATATACAAGGACTTGAAAGCCTAGAGGAAGGGCCATAGAGCCACACGAGTGACAGCATGCCGGCCGACTTGGTGCCTGCAGGCCAGCCAGGATGGTCCTGGCCCTGGGTGTTCTTCTGGAAGATTTCCATTTCCCTGCCTGAGATACCCGTCCTGTCCCTGCCCCCACTGCTTTTTTCCTTCCTCACCTCTGCCCAGGGAGAAATTCCAGCAGCAGGTATGGGTGACACATCCTCTTCTTTAGCAGGTGGCAGCCTGGCAACTGCTGCAGAAAGTCCAGCAGAGCCCCACTCACACTGGGCCACCCACAAAGCCGTGGCCTCTCACTCCCTCCCACCAGCCCAGCCCCGAGACTGCTGACAGGGCAGAGAAAATGGCGTCAGGCACGGCTGCAGGGGCTCTTGCTGCCTGGAGTGGTATTTATATTGATCTCAACCCAGGCACACCTGGGGAGGGCTGGCCGGCACGGTAAGGCTGCCCAGGTCAGCCAATCATCACCCCTCAGGGGCTCACAGTTGCAGAAAATGGAACTTGCTGAACCGGCCAGGTCCAAGGAACAGGTGTGGGCTCCTGAGAGTCAGGATAGACAAGGGGCTGCAGCTTTGGCTTGTTTTCTAATCATTTTATCTGGCCCATGAGTGGGAGACAACTTCAAGAAAACCCTCTCCTAATGAGAGGAACCCAGGAGTCAGGGAGAGGAGGGGTGGGTGGTGGTTGGAGACAGAGGCCTGGTGCCCCGGGTGCAGTGGAAGTCTCTGGAAGACCAGGTGGAGGGAGGCCTCACGGAGTGATGCCCAGGGTCACAGACCTGTCGCAGCTGCTGTTTGTTAGTTCAAGTCCTGCTCTGAGGTGCTCTGTGTCAGCTCTGAGCGACAGGTGAGCTGGGGGTGCTCTGCAATGAGGGCTATGTGCACGGTTCCTGTGTGCCCAGCCCTGCCACGGTACCTGCAAGGGTAGCTCTGTATCCTGGGAGGGGCCTGACCACGAGAGCCCCGTGGGCTGGGGTGGGGGTGGGGTACCTGCCCAGGTGAGCTCCATATTCTGGGATTGGTCTGACCACGAGAGCCCCATGGGCTGCTGGGGACCTGGTAAAGGATGTCAGGACAGTCAGTGAAGCCACCGAGGATATACCTCCAGTTGCTCCTAATTCCTACACCCTGCTGGTCATTCTACCAACCACCAGGACATGGTATTCTGTATTAGTCTTCAATGATGCCTTCTTTTGTATTCCATTAGTCCCAGAGTCACAAGAAATTTTGGCTTGTGAGTGGCAGGACTCAACATACAACTAAAACAATACTTCCGGGCCGTCTGGCCCCAAGGGTGCAAAAATTCCCACACCATCTTTGGGGAAAGCTTAGCTAAAGACCTAAAAGTTCTACCTCTGGAAAAGGAAACCCTCCTTCAATATGCAGACGACATTCTGATCACCAGCCCTACTAAGGAGGCCTCTGAACTACCAAGCCAATAAAGGATAGAAGTTGTCCAAGAAAAAGCTCAAATATCACAGACTGCGGTGACCTGCCTGGGCTTCATTCTCACAGAAGGTCAGAGAAGCCCATCCCAGGAAAGGGAAGAAACCATTTTCAGCCTTACCCCTTTCTAAAACTAGAAGACAGCTTAGGGGTTCCTGGGGAGGCCAGGGTTTGCTGCTTCTGGATCCCTAACTACAGTCTACTAGCTGGGCCTCTATATGAAACACTGAAAGGAAAAGATGATGATCCTTTTGAATAGAATCCAGAAGTGGCCTTTCAAGAATGGAAAGAGCAGTCAATTCAGACCCTTGCCCTGGAACTCCCTAATTTAGCTAAACCCTTTGACCTTTACATTCCCGGTGAAAGGTGAATCGCCATTGGAGAATTAGTGCAAAAACTGGGACCACTTGAAATGGAACAATGCAAGAATGCCATCCAGGTAGGATAAACTACAGTCACTAAGGGGCTTGGCCCACTGCCACATCTGGCCAAGATACTGGCGGTATCTAAAAACCTGGAAATCAGCAGCCCAAAAGGCCACCTCCCTCCTAAGGGAAAAGGACCCCACGTGGTGATCCTAACCACCAACCATGCCCTGAAGTTGCAGGGTTCGCTCCGTGGGCACACCGACCTCGAGTGAGGAGGCCCTCCAACTCCAACATCCAGAGAGATAACCGGGGGCAACAGGGCACCATGACGACTCGTGTGAACATCACTTGACCTGGAGTTTCTCTCATAAAACAACAAGAGTGTGTCCCAAAAGAGTAGACTACTGCTTGCAGGACTTACTGCACCCAGAGGGGAGCTAATAATCTTGGCGGGGGAACAGTATACCACACTGTCACCATAGAAAAGCCTACAGACACCGTGATGATGGTGGCCAATAAGACCGGCTGGACTCCTGTTTACTTCAAAAGGCTGTTGACTCAGTAGCCATCATGGTCCTTGATCACCACTGACCCTGGACTGTCTGGGAGTTGAGCGGGCAGGGCTCTGACACCTGGTGCTGTTTGTACGTTAATTCAGGAGGCTAATTGAAGAAAGCGCAGACTACTGGTCAGAGCATCTAGGCTGGCAGAGACGGTCAGCCTAAGGTGGCCGAACAAATGTGGGGCGGGGTGAAACCGGCCCCCACAGCGTCTCTGCACATCTCTTTCCTGGACCCTTAAAGGTCATTAGAATCTATAACACTTCCAATGCTGGTGCTCAGGTGGACGAGCAGGGAGGCAGGGGTCCTGGGGACAATCAACGTCACCGGGAGGCTGCTGGGGAGAAGCTCTGACCCTCGCCCCAGGGTATGAGGGCTCCCAACTCAGCACTCAGCAGTTACAGAAGAAGGGTCTGCACCCTCAGCACTCCAAGAATGAGGAACGGGACAAAAGGCAGAGGAGGGGTTTGTCCCCAGCAAAGCCCATTAAAAATCCCTGGGAGATAAAAATAGAATCTGGGCAATAAAGTCAAGTCTAACCTTTTTTATCCTTTGTGCTTTGTCTAATTTCACGTGCTCCTAGGGTCCCGCATGCAGAGGTTCCACACCCGGCACTTCAGACCAGATTTCCTAGTGCAGAATGGCTGGGTCGACACCTCAGCTCCTGGGGCCCAGTGCAGACTCCACGATATAGAGCCTGAGCTACAGCCAACCCGGCCCTCGAGAGCTCCGCCGCCTCCCTCCCTCCCACTGACTCTGACAGGATCTCTACACAGCAGCCCAGCCCACAGCCCACGGGGTAGTGCATGCTCTCACCTCTCCATTCTCTGATCAAAATATAAAGTTTCCTTTGCTTGTGAACCAAACTCAGTCTCGATCTGTTGGCCCCAATGACACTGGGCAGGGGGACACTTGTTGGGGTCCACTCTGGAGGATCAGTAACAGAAATTGAGACTATCGTAACCTCAATGAACAGATGTGTGAGCCAAACTGTAGTTAACATAGAACAGTGTATAAGGCTCGGGTAAAATAAGATGTTTTTAACACTTCCATTTGATATTTCCATCACTTTTTATAAGCAAGTTCAGTGAAAAGGTTTGTCTTATTTGTCAGGTCAATATTAGAGAAACGAAGTGATTTCTTTCCAAGGATGTACATCTAATAATCTTGGTTAAACCTTCAATCTTGTTTTAAATGCTTTTCCATTGAAAATGATACCTCTCTTTCAGCTCCCCCATTTCTGAGAAGTATAAAATCTTATAATTTATTATTACCAAAGGGGAAAGGTGGGAGGAGGGATAAATTAACAGTTTGGAATGAACACATACACACTGCTATGTATAAAATAGATCATCAACAAGGAACTACTGTATAGCACAGGGAACTACACTCAACATTTTGCAATAACCTATAAGGGGAAATAATCTGAAAAAGAATAGATATTTTTATTGACATCATCTATCGATGACAGTTAAAGTGTAGCCTAAGGGAAGCTGGTGGTGAGTGCTTCTGACCCTGAAGACTTCAATCATCTAAAGTTTGGACTCTGCCTACTTCCCAAGGCCCTTAATGAACATATGTGTAGCTGTAGCTTAAAAAATTCCCCAGTTTGGGTTTCGGGGAGACACTGATTTTGAAAAAGCCCTGGTGTTCTCCTTACATGAATGGGACTCTTCCTACTGCTAAAACATGTCTGTCACACCCAGAGGATGGTATACCGTCTGATCGGGAAGAGTTTGGAAAAGGCATCTCATCTCCTCATCTCCTGGTGCTCGGGTTCACCCCTCCAGCGTCTTTACTAACAGTCTCCCCACTTGGAGATGTCAGCACTGTCAACATCCTGTTGCGTACAGTTTGGAATTTGTCCAGAGGATGAAGCGGAAGGATGAGGAACAATGAGAGACAAGTCCTAGGTTTTCAGACAGGCACATGTCACTCTAATTTCCAATCAGGAAGACGAATTGACCAAAGGCTAGGGTTGCCCATGGAAACAGTATAGGGCTTGAGGAAATCCCGCTGCTTTGTGGCCAGTTCCCATAAACACGAGTTGAACAATGGAACTCAGGGGCAGTAAAATTCACAAAACTGCAGAGTTGAAAATATCCATCACTGAAAAATGTCTTGAGGAAAGTCAGAGAAAAGGACTTGTAAGCAAGGGAGAATGGCAGGAAAGGGATTTGAGGAGGTAGAAAGGACTCGCCATTAAGCACAAGAAAAGGAGCTGAACATTGCCAACATTGCAGTTGGCCAAAAAGGGTGTATGCGTTCTTTTCTGTATATATTCAAGAAAAGGGCATACACTTTTTTAGCCAACCAAACAGGTGGGCACTGGAAGTCAATACTACAAAAGATATCACTTCGCATCAGTCAGAAGAGCCATCCTCATAAAGCGTAAACAACAGAAATGCAGGACAGGGCAACGAGAAGAGGGAGCCCTGTGAGACTTATAGTGGAAATGTATATTGCCAACGGCCATTCTGGAGAAGTGTATTGTGTTTACTAAAGCATCTTAAAAATGAGCTACAGAGCATAGGGCACTTGCACTCATGGGCGTATATCTTGGGAAAAACAAAAATCGAGAGGACACAGGCACCCCAATGTTTACCCCCTCTCTGTTTAAAAGATCCTTGACTAGGATATAACTTAAATGTCTCTGGAGGGAAAAAATGGATAGAGATGTGGTACTTAGGTAGAGTGGAATATTATTCAGCCTGGAAATCAATGAAATATGGCCAGTTGTAACAACTCTGGAGGAGTTACGTATGATCATTCTAAGTGACAGAATTCAAAAAGAAAAAGACACATATCATAAGATATCACTTAAAGGTGGAATCCAAAATGGCTACACATGAAATAAATTACAAAACAAAAACATAGTCAAATATGTAGAAAACACGCATAAGGCTGCTAAACGGGAAAGGTGGGGAGGGGTGAGGCATCATCCAGGAGGTTGAAATTAGCAAAGATACCATTCCAAATACCAAACTGATAATCAACAAGGTCTACACGGTAGCTAAAAGAACTGCACTCAGCACACTCAAGTCACCGGAAAAGAATATATACGACTGGTAAGAATCTGAAAAAGAATTTATTGATGTCTCTCTGTACGTGAATCAAGTGGATGTACAGCAGCAAGAAACAGAGCTTTGAAAATCAGCTGTAACCAATATAGGAATAAATTGAAAAAAATAAACGACAGAGAGACAGAGAAAACCTCTTACAACTTTTCCTCAGGGACGGTGATGCAACATGGATTGAACACATCTAGACCCACAGCAGGATGAGACATAAGGCTGGAAACTGTTTGCGCTAAGAGAAATGTGAGGTTGGGTGAGGAAATGCACACCCTTTAAAGTAATACTACCTGGTACCCATTCAATGGGTCCCAAATCTGCAGGTTCAAGGGATCTTCCTACAGCTAAAACATGCATGGAAAACCCAGAGGACTGTACACCATGTGATCGGGAGATGTGTCTAAAATGCACCTCATTTATCCTCTCCTGGTGCTCCTGTTCACCATTCCAGCCACGCTACTTAGAATCTCCCCACTTGGAGAATCAGCACATTTAAACTTCTGTTTCACACATTTTGCAAATTGTGAGGAGGATGAACGGGAAGAGGGGGGACCAATGAGAGAAGAGTTGTAGGGGTTTGGACGGGCACATATCACTCTAATTTCCCATTAAGAATAAGAATTAAAGAAAGGCTCAGCCTGCCTCGCCGGAGCCAAAATAGGGCCTGAAGCAATCCTGCGGGTTTGAGGCCAGCTCACAAAAGAGCAACTTAAAAAATGGAGCTCAGGGTCACTGCAATTCACAAACCTGCAGAGTTATAAATGAAAACTAACGTCCAAAAATATGTTGAGGTAAGGCAAAGAAGAGGATCTGAATGCAAGACAGAATTGCAAGAAACAGATTTCAAGAGATAGATTGGACTCGTCTTTAACGCACATGAAAAGCGGCAGAATTTCGACAATGATGCAGTTGGCCCAAAAGGGCGTATGCGTTTTTTCCTGATTATATCCAGGAAAAAACGCATACGCACTTTATGGGCAACGAAGCAAACAAGCAATGCAAATGTGCACAACAAAGAAGTCTCACTTCCCACCGGTCAAAAGGGCCATCCTAAAAAATTGTAAAAACCAGAAATGCAGGACAGGCCATGGAGAACAGGGAGCCTTTATACGCTGATGGGCAGTGTGTGAACTGCCGAGAGCCACTCTGGAGAAGTGTATGGTGGTTCCTAAATCATCTAAAAAACAGAGCTACAGAGCATAGGACACTTCCAATCATGGGAGTATATCTAGGGAAGTCTAAAAATCAACAAGACACAAGCACACCACAGTTTAGGGCTACTCTGTTTACAAGACCCTCAACTTCAGTACACCTTAAATATCCCAGGAAAGAGAACAATGGATAAAGAAGATGTGGTACTTATGTACAATGGAATATCTCTTCACCATGAAATCAATGTAATAAGGCTAGTAGAAGGATAAAGAGTGGATTTAGGTCCGATAATACTACTTGAAATAAGTCAAACAGAAAAAGAAACATATCATAAGATATCACTTATAGAGGGAGGGCAAATATGGCTGCACAAGAAATGAATTACAGAACAGAACAGTGTCTCACATTTAGAAAACACACTTATGTCAGCTTAAGGGGAAAGGAGAGGTGGGGTGATGCATAAAACCAGAGTTTGAAATTAGCACAGATACCGTTCAATAAACCAAATAGGTATTAGACAAGATCTACACCTTGCTCAATGAACTGGCCTCAACACACCCTATACACCGCAGAGAAATATATCTGAGTAATAAGAATCTTAAAACCAATGTATTGATATATCTCCATAAGGGAATCAAGTGTGTGCAGAGCGGCACAAACACAGCAGTGAAAAGGAGCTAAACCCCATTATAGAAATAAATTTTAAAAACAAAACGCTGAAACAATGAAAGAGAGAAAAATTCTTACAAAATTCGCTCAGGGGCTGTGATGCAACCTGGATTGACCACATATAAACCCACAGCTGGATAAGACATAAGGCTGGACACTTGGGGCTAACAGGATTGGTGAGCTTTGGTGAGCAACTGCCGAAAGTTTAATGCAATACTTCATGCTACTCAGTCCAAGGGTCCCAACACTCCAGGTTGAAGGGAATCTTCCTACAGCTAAACCATGCTTGGGAAACCCAGCGACTGGTATACCATATGATCGGGAAAGGTTTCTAAAACGCACCTCATTTTTCCTCTCCTCTCCCTGGGCGGGATGTAAATTGCCAACAGACACTCGGGAGAAGTGTATGGTGTTTCCTGAAACATCTAAAAAACAAAGCAACAGAGCCTAGGGCACTTCCACTTATGGTCCTATAGCTTAGGGAAATTAAAATCAAAAAGACACAGCCACCCCAATGTTTGGGACGCCTCCGTTTACAAGAACCTCGTTTACCGTACAAGTTCAATATCACAGAAAGTGAAAAATGGATAAAGAACTTGTGGTACTTACGTACAATGCAGTATCACTCAGCAATGAAATCTATGTCATCAGGCCCGTAGCAGCATAATGAGTGGATTCAGGTACGATGATTCTAACTGAAATAAGTCACACAGAAAAAGAAACATCATAAGATATCACTAATACACGGAATGTAAACTTGGCTACACAGGAACTGCATTCCAAAACAGAACAAGGTCTCAAATTTAGAAAACAAACTTATGCTTGCTTAAGGGGAAAGGTGAGTTGGGGTGCTGCATAAAACCAGAGATTGAAATGAGCACAGATAAAGTTCCTTAGCCAAATATGGAATAGACAAGAGCTACTCCTCGCTCAACGAAATGGACTCAACACCGCATATTAAACGCCTAAGAATGTACCTGACTAGTAAGTATCTTAAAACCTATGGATTGCTATGTCTCCAAAAGAGAATCAAGCGTGTGTACAGGGGCATAAACGCAGCAGTGATAGGATTGGAGAGGTTCGGTGAGCAAATGAAGACCCTTTGAAGTCATAATGCATAGTACCCATTACACGGGTCTCAACTCTCTAGGTTTAAGGTATTCTTCCTTCAGCTAAAACATGCATGTGGAACCCAGAGTATGATCAACCATGTGAACGGGAGACGTGTTCAAATATGTCTCAGTTTTCGTACCCAGGTACTCGGGTGCAACATTCCACACGCTTTACTAACACTCTCCCGACTTGGAGAGTCAGTCCCTTTAACCTCCTGTTTGGCCCAGTTTGCAATTTCTGCGGAAGATGAACAGGAATAGCGAGAACCAATGAGAGGCTAGCTGGAGGTGTCTGGACGGGCAAATTTAACTCTCATTTCCCACCAGGAAGAGGAATTAACCAAAGGCTCAGCATGCTGGGCCGGAACCAGATTAGAGCCTGAAGTCATCCTGCGGTGTTGCGGCCAGGTCACAAGAAAGCGAGTTGAAGAAAGGAGCTCAGGGACACTGTAATTCACAAACCTGCAGAGTTATAAATGAGAGCTATCGTCCTAAAATAGACTGAAGTTAGGCTGCCAAGAGGACTTGAAAGCGGGGCAGAATTGCAGGAAACTGATTTCAGGAGGCAGACTGGAATTGCATTGAAAGCATAGGAAAAGAGGCAGAACGTCCACAATGATGCACTTGGCCAAAAAGGGCGTATGCATTTTTTCCTGAATATATTCAGGAAAAAACCGCATACGCCCTTTTTCGCCAACCAAGCAAGCTTGCAAAGGAAATCTGCACTACAATGAAGTCTCACTTCCCCCCAGTCAAAAGGGCCATCTGAAAAAAGTGTAAAATCCAGAAAGGCAACAGGATATTGAGAACACGGAGCCTTGTTATGCTGATGGGAAGGATGTAAATTGCCAACAGACACTCAGGAGAAGTGTATGGTGTTTCCTGAAACATCTAAAAAACAAAGCAACAGAGCCTAGGGCACTTCCACTTATGGTCCTATAGTTTAGTGAAATTAAAATCAAAAAGACACAGCCACCCCAAAGTTTGGGACGCGTCCGTTTACAAGAACCTCGTTTACCGTACAAGTTCAATATCACAGAAAGTGAAAAATGGATAAAGAACTTGTGGTACTTACGTACAATGCAGTATCACTCAGCAATGAAATCTATGTCATCAGGCCCGTAGCAGCATAATGAGTGGATTCAGGTACGATGATTCTAACTGAAATAAGTCACACAGAAAAAGAAACATCATAAGATATCAGTAATAACGGAATGTAAACTTGGCTACACAGGAACTGAATTACAGAACAGAACACGGTCTCAAATTTAGAAAACCAACTTATGCTTGCTTAAGGGGAAAGGTGAGTTGGGGTGCTGCATAAAACCAGAGATTGAAATGAGCACAGATAAAGTTCCTTAAGCCAAATATGGAATAGACAAGAGCTACTCCTTGCTCAACGAAATGGACTCAACACCCCATATTAAACGCCTAAGAATGTACCTGACTAGTAAGTATCTTAAAACCTATGGATTGCTATGTCTCCAAAAGAGAATCAAGCGTGTGTACAGGGGCATAAAGGCAGCAGTGATAGGATTGGAGAGGTTCGGTGAGCAAATGAAGACCCTTTGAAGTCATATTGCATGGTACCCATTACACGGGTCTCAACTCTCCAGGTTTAAGGTATTCTTCCTTCAGCTAAAACATGCATGTGGAACCCAGAGTATGATCAATCATGTGAACGGGAGACGTGTTCAAATATGTCTCAGTTTTCCTCCACTGGTACTCGGGTAAAACATTCCAGATGCTTTACTAACACTCTACCGACTTGGAGAGTCAGTCCCTTTAACCTCCTGTTTGGCCCAGTTTGCAATTTCTGCGGAAGATGAACAGGAATAGCGAGAACCAATGAGAGACTAGCTGGAGGTGTCTGGACGGGCAAATTTAACTCTCATTTCCCACCAGGAAGAGGAATTAACCAAAGGCTCAGCGTGCCGTGCCGGAACCAGATTAGGGCCTGAAGCCATCCTGTGGTGTTTCGTCCAGCTCACAAGAATGCGAGGTGAAGAAAGGAGCTCAGGGGCACTGTAATTCACAAACCTGCAGAGTTATAAATGACAGCTATCGTCCAAAAATATACTGAAGTAAGGCTGCCAAGAGGACTTGAAAGCGGGGCAGAATTGCAGGAAACCGATTTCAGGAGGTAGACTGGAATTGCATTGAAAGCATAGGAAAAGAGGCAGAAAGTCCACAATGATGCACTTGGCCAAAAAGGACGTACGTGTTTTTTCCTGAATATATTCAGGAAAAAACGCGTACGCCCTTTTTGGCCAACCAAGCAAACTTGCAAAGGAAATCTGCACTACCTTGAAGTGTCACTTCTCCCCGGTCAAAAGGGCCATCTGAAAAAAGTGTAAAATCCAGAAAGGCAGGACAGGCCATGGAGAACTGGGAGCCTTGTTATGCTGATGGGCGGGATGTAAATTGCCAACAGACACTCAGGAGAAGTGTATGGTGTTTCCTGAAACATCTAAAAAACAAAGGAACAGAGCCTAGGGCACTTCCACTTATGGTCCTATAGCTTAGGGAAATTAAAATCAAAAAGACACAGCCACCCCAAAGTTTGGGACGCCTCCGTTTACAAGAACCTCGTTTACCGTACAAGTTCAATATCACAGAAAGTAAAAAATGGATAAAGAACTTGTGGTACTTACGTACAGTGCAGTATCACTCAGCAATGAAATCTATGTCATCAGGCCTGTAGCAGCATAATGAGTGGATTCAGTTACGATGATTCTAACTGAAATAAGTCACACAGAAAAAGAAACATCATAAGATATCACTAATACACGGAATGTAAACTTGGCTACACAGGAACTGCATTCCAAAACAGAACAGGGTCTCAAATTTAGAAAACCAACTTATGCTTGCTTAAGGGTAAAGGTGAGTTGGGGTGCTGCATAAAACCAGAGATTGAAATGAGCACAGATAAAGTTCCTTAAGCCAAATATGGAATAGCCAAGAGCTACTCCTTGCTCAACGAAATGGACTCAACACCGCATATTAAACGCCTAAGAATGTACCTGACTAGTAAGTATCTTAAACCTATGGATTGCTATGTCTCCAAAAGAGAATCAAGCATGTGTACAGGGGCATAAACGCAGCAGTTATAGGATTGGAGAGGTTCGTGAGCAAATGAAGACCCTTTGAAGTCATATTGTATGGTACCCATTCCACGCGTTTCAACTACCCAGGTTTAAGGTATTCTTCCTTCAGCTAAAACATGCATGTGGAACCCAGAGTATGATCAACCATGTGATCGGGAGACGTGTTCTAATATGTCTCAGTTTTCCTCCCCTGGTACTCGGGTGCAACATTCCAGACGCTTTACTAACACTCTCCCCACTTGGAGAGTCAGCGCCTTTAACCTCCTGTTTGGCCCAGTTTGCAATTTCTGCGGAAGATGAACAGGAATAGCGAGAACCAATGAGAGGCTAGCTGGAGGTGTCTGGACGGGCAAATTTAACTCTCATTTCCCACCAGGAAGAGGAAATAACCAAAGGCTCAGCGTGCCGTACCGGAACCAGATTAGGGCCTGAAGCCATCCTGCGGTGTTGCGGCCAGGTCACAAGAAAGCGAGTTGAAGAAAGGAGCTCAGGGGCACTGTAATTCACAAACCTGCAGAGTTATAAATGACAGCTATCGTCCAAAAATAGACTGAAGTAAGGCTGCCAAGAGGACTTGAAATCGGGGCAGAATTGCAGGAAACCGATTTCAGGAGGTAGACTGGAATTGCATTGAAAGCATAGGAAAAGAGGCAGAACGTCCACAATGATGCACTTGGCCAAAAAGGGCGTATGCGTTTTTTCCTGAATATATTCAGGAAAAAACGCATACGCCCTTTTTGGCCAACCAAGCAAGCTTGCAAAGGAAATCTGCACTACAATGAAATCTCACTTCCCCCCGGTCAAAAGGGCCATCTGAAAAAAGTGTAAAATCCAGAAAGACAACAGGCCATTGAGAACAGGGAGCCTTGTTATGCTGATGGGCGGGATGTAAATTGCCAACAACCACTCGGGAGAAGTGTATGGTGTTTCCTGAAACATCTAAAAAACAAAGCAACAGAACCTAGGGCACTTCCACTTATGGTCCTATAGCTTAGGGAAATTAAAATCAAAAAGACACAGCCACCCCAAAGTTTGGAACGGCTCTGTTTACAAGAACCTCGTTTACAGTACAAGTTCAACATCGCAGAAAGTGAAAAATGGATAAAGAAGTTGTGGTATTTACTTACAAAGCAATATCACTCAGCAATGAAATCTGTGTCATCAGGCCCTTAGCAGCACAATGAGTGGATTCAGGTATGATGATTCTAACTGAAATAAGTCACACAGAAAAAGAAACATCATAAGATATCAGTAATACACGGAATGTAAACTTGGCTACAGAGGAACTGAATTACAGAACAGAACAGGGTCTCAAATTTAGAAAACCAACTTATGCTTGCTTAAGGGGAAAGGTGAGTTGGGGTGCTGCATAAAACCAGAGATTGAAATGAGCACAGATAAAGTTCCTTAAGCCAAATATGGAATAGACAAGAGCTACTCCTTGCTCAACGAAATGGACTGAAAACCCCATATTAAACGCCTAAGAATGTACCTGACTAGTAAGTATCTTAAAACCTATGGATTGCTATGTCTCCGAAAGAGAATCAAGCGTGTGTACAGGGGCATAAACACAGCAGTGATAGGATTGGAGAGGTTCGGTGAGCAAATGAAGACCCTTTGAAGTCATATTGCATGGTACCCATTCCACGGGTTTCAGCTACCCAGGTTTTAGGTATTCTTCCTTCAGCTAAAACATGCATGTGTAACCCAAGTATGATCAACCATGTGAACGGGAGACGTGTTCAAATATGTCTCAGTTTTCCTGCCCTGGTACTCGGGTGCAACATTCCAGACGCTTTACTAACACTCTCCCCACTTGGAGAGTCAGCGCCTTTAATCTCCTGTTTGGCCCAGTTTGCAATTTCTGCGGAAGATGAACAGGAATAGCGAGAACCAATGAGAGGCTAGCTGGAGGTGTCTGGACGGGCAAATTTAACTCTCATTTCCCACCAGGAAGAGGAATTAACCAAAGGCTCAGCATGCCGGGCCGGAACCAGATTAGGGCCTGAAGCCATCCGGCGGTGTTGCGGCAAGGTCACAAGAAAGCGAGTTGAACAAAGGAGCTCAGGGGCACTGTAATTCACAAACCTGCAGAGTTATAAATGACAGCTATCGTCCAAAAATAGACTGAAGTAAGGCTGCCAAGAGGACTTGAAAGCGGGGCAGAATTGCAGGAAACCGATTTCAGGAGGTAGACTGAAATTGCATTGAAAGCATAGGAAAAGAGGCAGAACGTCCACAATGATGCACTTGGCCAAAAAGGGCGTATGCGTTTTTTCCTGAATATATTCAGGAAAAAACGCATACGCCCTTTTTGGCCAACCAAGCAAGCTTGCAAAGGAAATCTGCACTACAATGAAGTCTCACTTCCCCCCGGTCAAAAGGGCCATCTGAAAAAAGTGTAAAATCCAGAAAGGCAGGACAGACCATGGAGAACTGGGAGCCTTGTTATGCTGATGGGCGGGATGTAAATTGCCAACAGACACTCAGGAGAAGTGTATGTTGTTTCCTGAAACATCTAAAAAACAAAGCAACAGAGCCTAGGGCACTTCCACTTATGGTGCTATAGCTTAGGGAAATTAAAATCAAAAAGACACAGGCACCTCAAAGTTTGGGACGCCTCTGTTTACAAGAACCTCGTTTACAGTACAAGTTCAACATCGCAGAAAGTGAAAAATGGATAAAGAAGTTGTGGTATTTATTTACAAAGCAATATCACTCAGCAATGAAATCTATGTCATCAGGCCCTTAGCAGCATAATGAGTGGATTCAGGTATGATGATTCTAACTGAAATAAGTCACACAGAAAAAGAAACATCATAAAATATCAGTAATACATGGAATGTAAACTTGGCTACACAGGAACTGAATTACAGAACAGAACAGGGTCTCAAATTTAGAAAACCAACTTATGCTTGCTTAAGGGGAAAGGTGAGTTGGGGTGCTGCATAAAACCAGAGATTGAAATGAGCACAGATAAAGTTCCTTAAGCCAAATATGGAATAGACAAGAGCTACTCCTTGCTCAACGAAATGGACTCAACATCGAATATTAAACACCTAAGAATGTACCTGACTAGTAAGTATCTTAAAACCTATGGATTGCTATGTCTCCGAAAGAGAATCCAGCATGTGTACAGGGGCATAAACGCAGCAGTGATAGGATTGGAGAGTTTCGGTGAGCAAATGAAGACCCTTTGAAGTCATATTGCATGGTACCCATTCCACGGGTTTCAACTACCCAGGTTTAAGGAATTCTTCCTTCAGCTAAAACATGCATGTGGAACCTAGAGTATGATCAACCATGTGATTGGGAGACGTGTTCAAATATGTCTCAGTTTTCGTACCCTGGTACTCGGGTGCAACATTCCAGACGCTTTACTAACACTCTCCCGACTTGGAGAGTCAGTCCCTTTAACCTCCGGTTTGGCCCAGTTTGCAATTTCTGCGGAAGATGAACAGGAATAGCGAGAACCAATGAGAGACTAGCTGGAGGTGTCTGGACGGGCAAATTTAACTCTCATTTCCCACCAGAAAGAGGAATTAACCAAAGGCTCAGCGTGCCGTGCCGGAACCAGATTAGGGCCTGAAGCCATCCTGCGGTGTTGCGGCCAGGTCACAAGAAAGCGAGTTGAAGAAAGGAGCTCAGGGACACTGTAATTCACAAACCTGCAGAGTTATAAATGACAGCTATCGTCCAAAAATAGACTGAAGTAAGGCTGCCAAGAGGACTTGAAAGCGGGGCAGAATTGAAGGAAACCGATTTCAGGAGGTAGACTGGAATTGCACTGAAAGCATAGGAAAAGAGCAGAACGTCCACAATGATGCACTTGGCCAAAAAGGGTGTATGCGTTTTTTCCTGAATATATTCAGGAAAAAACGCATACGCCCTTTTTCGCCAACCAAGCAAACTTGCAAAAGGAATCTGCACTACAATGAAGTCTCACTTCCCCCCGGTCAAAAGGGCCATCTGAAAAAGTGTAAAATCCAGAAAGGCAGGACAGGCCATGGAGAACTGGGAGCCTTGTTATGCTGATGGGCAGGATGTAAATTGCCAACAGACACTCGGGAGAAGTGTATGGTGTTTCCTGAAACATCTAAAAAACAAAGCAACAGAGCCTAGGGCACTTCCACTTATGGTCCTATAGCTTAGGGAAATTAAAATCAAAAAGACACAGCCACCCCAAAATTTGGGACGCCTCTGTTTACAAGAACCTCGTTTACCGTACAAGTTCAATATCACAGAATGTGAAAAATGGATAAAGAACTTGTGGTACTTACGTACAATGCAGTATCACTCAGCAATGAAATCTATGTCATCAGGCCCGTAGCAGCATAATGAGTGGATTCAGGTACGATGATTCTAACTGAAATAAGTCACACAGAAAAAGAAACATCATAAGATATCAGTAATACACGGAATGTAAACTTGGCTACACAGGAACTGAATTACAGAACAGAACAGGGTCTCAAATTTAGAAAACCAACTTATGCTTGCTTAAGGGGAAAGGTGAGTAGGGGTGCTGCATAAAACCAGAGAATGAAATGAGCACAGAAAAAGTTCCTTAAGCCAAATATGGAATAGACAAGAGCTACACCTTGCTCAACGAAATGGACTCAACACCGCATATTAAACGCCTAAGAATGTACCTGATTAGTAAGTATCTTAAAACCTATGGATTGCTATGTCTCCGAAAGAGAATCAAGCATGTGTACAGGGGCATAAACGCAGCAGTGATAGGATTGGAGAGGTTGGGTGAGCAAATGAAGACCCTTTGAAGTCATATTGCATGGTACCCATTCCACGGGTTTCAACTACCCAGGTTTAAGGTATTCTTCCTTCAGCTAAAACATGCATGTGGAACCTAGAGTATGATCAACCATGTGATCGGGAGACGTGTTCAAATATGTCTCAGTTTTCGTACCCTGGTACTAGGGTGCAACATTCCAGACGCTTTACTAACACTCTCCCGACTTGGAGAGTCAGTCCCTTTAACCTCCTGTTTGGCCCAGTTTGCAATTTCTGCGGAAGATGAACAGGAATAGCGAGAACCAATGAGAGACTAGCTGGAGGTGTCTGGACGGGCAAATTTAACTCTCATTTCCCACCAGGAAGAGGAATTAACCAAAGGCTCAGCGTGCCGTGCCGGAACCAGATTAGGGTCTGAAGCCATCCTGCGGTGTTGCGGCCAGCTCAAAAGAAAGCGAGTTGAAGAAAGGAGCTCAGGGGCACTGTAATTCACAAACCTGCAGAGTTATAAATGACAGCTATCTTCCAAAAATAGACTGAAGTAAGGCTGCCAAGAGGAGTTGAAAGCGGGGCAGAATTGCAGGAAACCGATTTCAGGAGATAGACTGGAATTGCACTGAAAGCATAGGAAAAGAGGCAGAACGTCCACAATGATGCACTTGGCCAAAAAGGGCGTATGCGTTTTTTCCTGAATATATTCAGGAAAAAACGCATACGCCCTTTTTGGCCAACAAAGCAAGCTTGCAAAGGAAATCTGCACTACAATGAAGTCTCACTTCCCCCCGGTCAAAAGGGCCATCTGAAAAAAGTGTAAAATCCAGAAAGGCAGGACAGGCCATGGAGAACTGGGAGCCTTGTTATGCTGATGGGCGGGATGTAAATTGCCAACAGACACTCGGGAGAAGTGTATGGTGTTTCCTGAAACATCGAAAAAACAAAGCAACAGAGCCTAGGACACTTCCACTTATGGTCCTATAGCTAGGGAAATTAAAATCAAAAAGACACAGCCACCCCAAAGTTTGGGACGCCTCTGTTTACAAGAACCTCGTTTACCGTACAAGTTCAATATCACAGAAAGTGAAAAATGGATAAAGAACTTGTGGTACTTACGTACAATGCAATATCACTCAGCAATGAAATCTATGTCATCAGGCCCGTAGCAGCATAATGAGTGGATTCAGGTACGATGATTCTAACTGAAATAAGTCACACAGAAAAAGAAACATCATAAGATATCAGTAATACACGGAATGTAAACTTGGCTACACAGGAACTGAATTACAGAACAGAACAGGGTCTCAAATTTAGAAAACCAACTTATGCTTGCTTAAGGGGAAAGGTGAGTAGGGGTGCTGCATAAAACCAGAGAATGAAATGAGCACAGAAAAAGTTCCTTAAGCCAAATATGGAATAGACAAGAGCTACACCTTGCTCAACGAAATGGACTCAACACCGCATATTAAACGCCTAAGAATGTACCTGATTAGTAAGTATCTTAAAACCTATGGATTGCTATGTCTCCGAAAGAGAATCAAGCATGTGTACAGGGGCATAAACGCAGCAGTGATAGGATTGGAGAGGTTGGGTGAGCAAATGAAGACCCTTTGAAGTCATATTGCATGGTACCCATTCCACGGGTTTCAACTACCCAGGTTTAAGGTATTCTTCCTTCAGCTAAAACATGCATGTGGAACCTAGAGTATGATCAACCATGTGATCGGGAGACGTGTTCAAATATGTATCAGTTTTCGTACCCTGGTACTAGGGTGCAACATTCCAGACGCTTTACTAACACTCTCCCGACTTGGAGAGTCAGTCCCTTTAACCTCCTGTTTGGCCCAGTTTGCAATTTCTGCGGAAGATGAACAGGAATAGCGAGAACCAATGAGAGACTAGCTGGAGGTGTCTGGACGGGCAAATTTAACTCTCATTTCCCACCAGGAAGAGGAATTAACCAAAAGCTCAGCGTGCCGTGCCGGAACCAGATTAGGGCCTGAAGCCATCCTGCGGTGTTGCGGCCAGCTCAAAAGAAAGCGAGTTGAAGAAAGGAGCTCAGGGGCACTGTAATTCACAAACCTGCAGAGTTATAAATGACAGCTATCTTCCAAAAATAGACTGAAGTAAGGCTGCCAAGAGGAGTTGAAAGAGGGGCAGAATTGCAGGAAACCGATTTCAGGAGATAGACTGGAATTGCAC
The DNA here is from genome assembly GCF_949987515.2 of Delphinus delphis. NCBI lineage: Eukaryota > Metazoa > Chordata > Mammalia > Artiodactyla > Delphinidae > Delphinus > Delphinus delphis. The sequence continues at coordinate 25,863 of NW_027193059.1, forward strand.
TGAAAGCATAGGAAAAGAGGCAGAACGTCCACAATGATGCACTTGGCCAAAAAGGGCGTATGCGTTTTTTCCTGAATATATTCAGGAAAAAACGCATACGCCCTTTTTGGCCAACAAAGCAAGCTTGCAAAGGAAATCTGCACTACAATGAAGTCTCACTTCCCCCCGGTCAAAAGGGCCATCTGAAAAAAGTGTAAAATCCAGAAAGGCAGGACAGGCCATGGAGAACTGGGAGCCTTGTTATGCTGATGGGCGGGATGTAAATTGCCAACAGACACTCGGGAGAAGTGTATGGTGTTTCCTGAAACATCGAAAAAACAAAGCAACAGAGCCTAGGACACTTCCACTTATGGTCCTATAGCTAGGGAAATTAAAATCAAAAAGACACAGCCACCCCAAAGTTTGGGACGCCTCTGTTTACAAGAACCTCGTTTACCGTACAAGTTCAATATCACAGAAAGTGAAAAATGGATAAAGAACTTCTGGTACTTACGTACAATGCAGTATCACTCAGCAATGAAATCTATGTCATCAGGCCCGTAGCAGCATAATGAGTGGATTCAGGTACGATGATTCTAACTGAAATAAGTCACACAGAAAAAGAAACATCATAAGATATCAGTAATACACGGAATGGAAACTTGGCTACACAGGAACTGAATTACAGAACAGAACAGGGTCTCAAATTTAGAAAAGCAACTTATGCTTGCTTAAGGGGAAAGGTGAGTTGGGGTGCTGCATAAAACCAGAGATTGAAATGAGCACAGATAAAGTTCCTTAAGCCAAATATGGAATAGACAAGAGCTACTCCTTGCTCAACGAAATGGACTCAACACCCCATATTAAACGCCTAAGAATGTACCTGACTAGTAAGTATCTTAAAACCTATGGATTGCTATGTCTCCGAAAGAGAATCAAGCATGTGTACAGGGGCATAAACGCAGCAGTGATAGGATTGGAGAGGTTCGGTGAGCAAATGAAGACCCTTTGAAGTCATATTGCATGGTACCCATTCCACGGGTTTCAACTACCCAGGTTTAAGGTATTCTTCCTTCAGCTAACACATGCATGTGGAACCCAGAGTATGATCAACCGTGTGAACGGGAGACGTGTTCAAATATGTCTCAGTTTTCGTACCCTGGTACTCGGGTGCAACATTCCATACGCTTTACTAACACTCTCCCGACTTGGAGAGTCAGTCCCTTTAACCTCCTGTTTGGCCCTGTTTGCAATTTCTGCGGAAGATGAACAGGAATAGGGAGAACCAATGAGAGACTAGCTGGAGGTGTCTGGACGGGCAAATTTAACTCTCATTTCCCACCAGGAAGAGGAATTAACCAAAGGCTCAGCGTGCCGTGCTGGAACCAGATTAGGGCCTCAAGCCATCCTGCGGTGTTGCGGCCAGGTCACAAGAAAGCGAGTTGAAGAAAGGAGCTCAGGGGCACTGTAATTCACAAACCTGCAGAGTTATAAATGACAGCTATCGTCCAAAAATATACTGAAGTAAGGCTGCCAAGAGGACTTGAAGGCGGGGCAGAATTGCAGGAAACCGATTTCAGGAGGTAGACTGGAAATGCATTGAAAGCATAGGAAAAGAGGCAGAACGTCCACAATGATGCACTTGGCCAAAAAGGGCGTATGCGTTTTTTCCTGAATATATTCAGGAAAAAACGCATACGCCCTTTTTGGCCAACCAAGCAAACTTGCAAAGGAAATCTGCACTACAATGAAGTCTCACTTCCCCCCGGTCAAAAGGGCCATCTGAAAAAAGTGTAAAATCCAGAAAGGCAGGACAGGCCATGGAGAACTGGGAGCCTTGTTATGCTGATGGGCGGGAGGTAAATTGCCAACAGCCACTCCGGAGAAGTGTATGGTGTTTCCTGAAACATCTAAAAACCAAAGCAACAGAGCCTACTACACTTCCACTTATGGTCCTATAGCTTAGGGAAATTAAAATCAAAAAGACACAGCCACCCCAAAGATTGGGACGCCTCTGTTTACAACAACCTCGTTTACAGTACAAGTTCAATATCACAGAAAGTGAAAAATGGATAAAGAAGTTGTGGTACTTACGTACAATGCAATATCACTCAGCAATGAAATCTATGTCACCAGGCCCGTAGCACCACAATGAGTGGATTCGGGTATGGTGATTCTAACTGAAATAAGTCACACTGAAAAAGAAACATCAAAAAATATCAGTAATACACGGAATGGAAACTTGGCTACACAGGAACTGAATTACAGAACAGAACAGGGTCTCAAATTTAGAAAACCAACTTATGCTTGCTTAAGTGGAAAGGTGAGTTGGGGTGCTGCATAAAACCAGAGATTGAAATGAGCACAGATAAAGTTCCTTAAGCCAAATATGGAATAGACAAGAGCTACTCCTTGCTCAACGAAATGGACTCCAAACCCCAAATTAAACGCCAAAGAATATACCTGACTAGTAAGTATCTTAAAACCTATGGATTGCTATGTCTCCAAAAGAGAATCAAGCGTGTGTACAAGGGTCATAAACACAGCAGTGATAGGATTAGAGAGATTCGGTGAGCAAATGAAGACCCTTTGAAGTCATATTGCATGGTACCCATTCCACGGGTCTCAACTCTCCACGTTTAAGGTATTCTTTCTTCAGCTAAAACATGCATGTGGGACCCAGAGTATGATCAACCGTGTGATCGGGAGACGTGTTCAAATATGTCTCAGTTTTCGTCCCCTGGTACTTCGGTGCAACATTCCAGACACTTTACTAACACTCTCCCCACTTGGAGAGTCAGTGCCTTTAACCTCCTGTTTGGCCCAGTTTGCAATTTCTGCGGAAGATGTACAGGAATAGGGAGAACCAATGAGAAACAAGCGGGAGGTGTCTGGACGGGCAAATTGAACTCTAATTTCCCACCAGGATGAGGTATTAACCACAGGCTCTGCGTGCCGTGCCGGAACCAGATTAGGGCCTGAAGCCATCCGGCGGTGTGGCGGCCAGCTCACAAGAAAGCGAGTTGAAGAAAGGAGTTCAGTGGCACTGTATTTCACAAACCTGCAGACTTATAAATGACAGCTATCGTCCAAAAATATACTGAAGTAAGGCTGCCAAGAGGACTTGAAAGCGGGGCAGAATTGCAGGAAACCGATTTCAGGAGGTAGACTGGAATTGCATTGAAAGCATAGGAAAAGAGGCAGAACGTCCACAATGATGCACTTGGCCAAAAAGGGCGTATGCGTTTTTTCCTGAATATATTCAGGAAAAAACGCATACGCCCTTTTTGTCCAACCAAGCAAGCTTGCAAAGGAAATCTGCACTACAATGAAGTCTCACTTCCCCCCGGTCAAAAGGGCCATCTGAAAAAAGTGTAAAATCCAGAAAGGCAGGACAGGCCATGGAGAACTGGGAGCCTTGTTATGCTGATGGGCGGGATGTAAATTGCCAACAGACACTCAGGAGAAGTGTATGGTGTTTCCTGAAACATCTAAAAAACAAAGCAACAGAGCCTAGGGCACTTCCACTTATGGTCCTATAGCTTAGGGAAATTAAAATCAAAAAGACACAGCCACCCCAAAGTTTGGAACGGCTCTGTTTACAAGAACCTCGTTTACAGTACAAGTTCAACATCTCAGAAAGTGAAAAATGGATAAAGAACTTGTAGTACTTACGTACAATGCAGTATCACTCAGCAATGAAATCTATGTCATCAGGCCCGTAGCAGCATAATGAGTGGATTCAGGTACGATGATTCTAACTGAAATAAGTCACACAGAAAAAGAAACATCATAAGATATCACTAATACACGGAATGTAAACTTGGCTACACAGGAACTGAATTACAGAACAGAACAGGGTCTCAAATTTAGAAAACCAACTTATGCTTGCTTAAGGGGAAAGGTGAGTTGGGGTGCTGCATAAAACCAGAGATTGAAATGAGCACAGATAAAGTTCCTTAAGCCAAATATGGAATAGACAAGAGCTACTCCTTGCTCAACGAAATGGACTCCAAACCCCAAATTAAACGCCAAAGAATATACCTGACTAGGAAGTATCTTAAAACCTATGGATTGCTATGTCTCCAAAAGAGAATCAAGCCTGTGTACAGGAGCATAAACGCAGCAGTGATAGGATTGGAGAGGTTCGGTGAGCAAATGAAGACCCTTTGAAGTCATATTGCATGGTACCCATTACATGGGTCTCAACTCTCTAGGTTTAAGGTATTCTTCCTTCAGCTAAAACATGCATGTGGAACCCAGAGTATGATCAACCGTGTGAACGGGAGACGTGTTCAAATATGCCTCCGTTTTCCTCCCCTGTTACTCGGGTGCAACATTCCAGACGCTTTACTAACACTTTCCCCACTTGGAGAGTCAGCGCCTTTAACCTCCTGTTTTGCCCAGTTTGCAATTTCTGTGGAAGATGAACAGGAATAGCAAGAACCAATGAGAGACTAGCTGGAGGTGTCTGGACGGGCAAATTTAACTCTCATTTCCCACCAGGAAGAGGAAATAACCAAAGGCTCAGCGTGCCGTGCCGGAACCAGATTAGGGCCTGCAGCCATCCTGCGGTGTTGCGGCCAGCTCACAAGAAAGCGAGTTGAAGAAAGGAGCTCAGGGGCACTGTAATTCACAAACCTGCAGAGTTATAAATGACAGCTATCGTCCAAAAAGAGACTGAAGTAAGGCTGCCAAGAGGACTTGAAAGCGGGGCAGAATTGCAGGAAACCGATTTCAGGAGGTAGACTGGAATTGCATTGAAAGCATAGGAAAAGAGGCAGAACGTCCACAATGATGCACTTGGCCCAAAAGGGCGTATGCGTTTTTTCCTGAATATATTCAGGAAAAAACGCATACGCCCTTTTTGGCCAACCAAGCAAGCTTGCAAAGGAAATCTGCACTACAATGAAGTCTCACTTCCCCCCGGTCAAAAGGGCCATCTGAAAAAAGTGTAAAATCCAGAAAGGCAGGACTGGCCATGGAGAACTGGGAGCCTTGTTATGCTGATGGGCGGGATGTAAATTGCCAACAGACACTCGGGAGAAGTGTATGGTGTTTCCTGAAACATCGAAAAAACAAAGCAACAGAGCCTAGGGCACTTCCACTTATGGTCCTATAGCTTAGGAAAATTAAAATCAAAAAGACACAGCCACCCCAAAGTTTGGGACGCCTCTGTTTACAAGAACCTCGTTTACCGTACAAGTTCAATATCACAGAAAGTGAAAAATGGATAAAGAACTTGTAGTACTTACGTACAATGCAGTATCACTCAGCAATGAAATCTATGTCACCAGGCACTTAGCAGCACAATGAGTGGATTCAGGTATGATAATTCTAACTGAAATAAGTCACACAGAAAAAGAAATATCATAAGATATCAGTAATACACGGAATGTAAACTTGGCTACACAGGAACTGAATTACAGAACAGAACAGGGTCTCAAATTTAGAAAACCAACTTATGCTTGCTTAAGGGTAAAGGTGAGTAGGGGTGCTGCATAAAACCAGAGATTGAAATGAGCACAGATAAAGTTCCTTAAGCCAAATATGGAATAGACAAGAGCTACTCCTTGCTCAACGAAATGGACTCAACACCCCATATTAAACGCCTAAGAATGTACCTGACTAGTAAGTATCTTAAAACCTATGGATTGCTATGTCTCTGAAAGAGAATCAAGCATGTGTACAGGGGCATAAACGCAGCAGTGATAGGATTGCAGAGGTTCGGTGAGCAAATGAAGACCCTTTGAAGTCATATTGCATGGTACCCATTCCACGGGTTTCAACTACCCAGGTTTAAGGTATTCTTCCTTCAGCTAAAACATGCATGTGGAACCCAGAGTATGATCAACCGTGTGAACGGGAGACGTGTTCAAATATGTCTCAGTTTTCGTACCCTGGTACTCGGGTGCAACATTCCCGATGCTTTACTAACAGTCTCCCGACTTGGAGAGTCAGCACCTTTAACCTCCTGTTTGGCCCAGTTTGCAATTTCTGCGGAAGATGAACAGGAATAACGAGAACCAATGAGAGACTAGCTGGAGGTGTCTGGACGGGCAAATTTAACTCTCATTTCCCACCAGGAAGAGGAATTAACCAAAGGCTCAGCGTGCCATGCCAGAACCAGATTAGGACCTGAAGCCATCCTGCGGTGTTGCGGCCAGGTCACAAGAAAGCGAGTTGAAGAAAGGAGCTCAGGGGCACTGTAATTCACAAACCTGCAGAGTTATAAATGACAGCTATCGTCCAAAAATAGACTGAAGTAAGGCTGCCAAGAGAACTAGAAAGCGGGGCAGAATTACAGGAGACCGATTTCAGGAGGTAGATAGGAAATGCATTGAAAGCATAGGAAAAGAGGCAGAACGTCCACAATGATGCACTTGGCCAAAAAGGGCGTATGCGTTTTTTCCTGAATATATTCAGGAAAAAATGCATACGCCCTTTTTGGCCAACCAAGCAAACTTGCAAAGGAAATCTGCACTACAATGAAGTCTCACTTCCCCCCAGTCAAAACGGCCATCTGAAAAAAGTGTAAAATCCAGAAAGGCAGGACAGGCAATGGAGAACTGGGAGCCTTGTTATGCTGATGGGCGGGATGTAAATTGCCAACAGACACTCCTGAGAAGTGTATGGTGTTTCCTGAAACATCTAAAAAACAAAGCAACAGAGCCTAGGGCACTTCCACTTATGGTCCTATAGCTTAGGGAAATTAAAATCAAAAAGACACAGCCACACCAAAGTTTGGGACGGCTCTGTTTACAAGAACCTCGTTTACAGTACAAGTTCAAGATCACAGAAAGTGAAAAATGGATAAAGAACTTGTGGTACTTACGTATAATGCAGTATCACTCAGCAATGAAATCTATGTCATCAGGCCCGTAGCAGCATAATGAGTGGATTCAGGTACGATGATTCTAACTGAAATAAGTCACACAGAAAACGAAACATCATAAGATATCACTAATACACGGAATGTAAACTTGGCTACACAGGAACTGAATTACAAAACAGAACAGGGTCTCAAATTTAGAAAACCAACTTATGCTTGCTTAAGGGGAAAGGTGAGTTGGGGTGCTGCATAAAACCAGAGATTGAAATGAGCACAGATAAAGTTCCTTAAGCCAAATATGGAATAGACAAGAGCTACTCCTTGCTCAACGAAATGGACTCAACACCCCATATTAAACGCCTAAGAATGTACCTGACTAGTAAGTATCTTAAAACCTATGGATTACTATGTCTCCAAAAGAGAATCAAGCGTGTGTACAGGGGCATAAACGCAGCAGTGATAGGATTGGAGAGGTTCGGTGAGCAAATGAAGACCCTTTGAGGTCATATTGCATGGTACCCATTCCACGGGTCTCACCTCTCTAGGTTTAAGGTATTCTTCCTTCAGCTAACACATGCATGTGGAACCCAGAGTATGATCAACCGTGTGATTGGGAGACGTGTTCAAATATGTCTCAGTTTTCATACCCTGGTACTCGGGTGCAACATTCCAGACGCTTTACTAACACTCTCCCGACTTGGACAGTCAGTGCCTTTAACCTCCTGTTTGGCCCAGTTTGCAATTTCTGCGGAAGATGAACAGGAATAGGGAGAACCAATGAGAGACTAGCTGGAGGTGTCTGAACGGGCAAATTTAACTCTCATTTCCCACCAGGAAGAGGAAATAACCAAAGGCTCAGCGTGCCGTGCCAGAAATAGATTAGGGCCTGAAGCCATCCTGCGGTGTTGTGGCCAGCTCACAAGAAAGTGAGTTGAAGAAAGGAGCTCAGGGGCTCTGTAATTCACAAACCTGCAGAGTTATAAATGACAGCTATCGTCCAAAAATAGACTGAAGTAAGGCTGCCAAGAGGACTTGAAAGCGGGGCAGAATTGCAGGATACCGATTTCAGGAGGTAGACTGGAATTGCATTGAAAGCGTAGGAAAAGAGGCAGAACGTCCACAATGATGCACTTGGCCAAAAGGGCATATGCGTTTTTTCCTGAATATATTCAGGAAAAAACGCATACGCCCTTTTTGGCCAACCAAGCAAGCTTGCAAAGGAAATCTGCACTACAATGAAGTCTCACTTCTCCCCGGTCAAAAGGGCCATCAGAATAAAGTGTAAAATCCAGAAAGGCAGGACAGGCCATGGAGAAGTGGGAGCCTTGTTATGCTGATGGGCGGGATGTAAATTGCCAACAGACACTTGGGAGAAGTGTATGGTGTTTCCTGAAACATCTAAAAAACAAAGCAACAGAGCCTAGGGCACTTCCACTTATGGTCCTATAGCTTAGGGAAATTAATATCAAAAAGACACAGCAACCCCAAAATTTGGGACGGCTCTTTTTACAGGAATCTCTTCTACGGCACAAGTTAAATATCCCAGAGAGCAAATAATGGATAAAGAAGTTGCGGTACTTATGTACAACAGAATACCACTCAGCAATGAAATCTATGTCACCAGGCCCGTACCAGCATAATGAGTGGATTGAGGCACGATGATTCTAAGTGAAATAAGTCACACAGAAAAAGAAACATCATAAGGTATCACTAATACACGGAATGTGAACTTGGCTACACATGAACTGAATTACAAAACAGAACAGGGTCTCAAGTTTAGAAAACCAACTTATGCCTGCTTAAGGGGGAAGGTGAGTTGGGGTGCTGCATAAAAGCAGAGTTTGAAATTAGCACAGATACCGTTCCATAAGCCAAATATGTAATAGACAAGAGCTACCCCTTGCTCAACGAAATGGATTCAACAATGAGGTATCACCTCACACCTGGTAGAATAGGCATCATTGAAAATCTACAAACAAAAAATGCTGGAAAGGGTGTGGAGAAAAGGAACCCTCTCCCACTATTGTTGGGAATATAAATTGATACAGTCATTATGGAGAACAATATGGAATTTCTTAAGAAACTAACAATAGAATTACCATATGATACAGCAATCCCAGTACTGGACATATACCCAGACAAAACCATAAATCAAAAAGAGTCATTCACCGCAATGTTCATTGCATCACTATTTACAATATCGAGGTAATGGAAGCAACCTAAATGCCCACAGACAGACGAATGCATAAAGCTGTGGTACATATATAAAATGGAATATTACTAAGCCATGAAAAGGAATGAAATTGGGTCATTTGTAGAGACGTCGATGGATCTAGAGACTGTCATACAGAGTGAAGTAAGTCAGAAAGAGAAAAACAAATCTTGTATATTCATGCATATATGTGGAACCTAGAAAAACTGTACAGATTAACCATTTTGCAAGGCATAAATAGAGCAACAGATGTAGACAACAAACGTATGGACAACAAGGGGGGAAAGCTGTTGGGGGGGTGGTGGTGGGAGGAGTTGAGAGACTGGGATTGGCATGTATACATTTATATGTATAAAATAGATAACCAATAAGAACCTGCTGTATAAAAATATAAAATAAAATTCAAAATTAAAAAGAAATAAAATTTAAAAAATAAAACAGAAAAAACAATTATTCCCTGCACATACATGTATTTATATGAATAAATTATTTCCATGCTTATATCTGTAAATACAAAAAAGAGGAATAAAATCTACCTTGAACCAAAAACGAAAAAGAGAAAAAAAACACAGAACCCACCAGTTACACAGAGGAAAACCGTATCAGGGCACTTGCTCCAGTTGTAAACAATTCTGAAGTTGGTCAGTGGTGGGGAATCGTCTCCCATTCAGCCAGCAGCCCCCACGCAACAAGCGTCCTCATTGCAAAGCTGGGGCACCGTGCCGAGGCATCTGTGAGTAAACGTGAGCTGAGCCCCAGGCCAGTTGCTGCTGAACTATTCCCACCCGTCCCAGGTAAAACACCTGAATATATACAAGGACTTGAAAGCCTAGAGGAAGGGCCATAGAGCCACACGAGTGACAGCATGCCGGCCGACTTGGTGCCTGCAGGCCAGCCAGGATGGTCCTGGCCCTGGGTGCTCTTCTGGAAGATTTCCATTTCCCTGCCTGAGATACCCGTCCTGTCCCTGCCCCCACTGCTTTTTTCCTTCCTCACCTCTGCCCAGGGAGAAATTCCAGCAGCAGGTATGGGTGACACACCCTCTTCTTTAGCAGGTGGCAGCCTGGCAACTGCTGCAGAAAGTCCAGCAGAGCCCCACTCACACTGGGCCACCCACAAAGCCGTGGCCTCTCACTCCCTCCCACCAGCCCAGCCCCGAGACTGCTGACAGGGCAGAGAAAATGGCGTCAGGCACGGCTGCAGGGTCTCTTGCTGCCTGGAGTGGTATTTATATTGATCTCAACCCAGGCACACCTGGGGAGGGCTGGCCGGCACGGTAAGGCTGCCCAGGTCAGCCAATCATCACCCCTCAGGGGCTCACAGTTGCAGAAAATGGAACTTGCTGAACCGGCCAGGTCCAAGGAACAGGTGTGGGCTCCTGAGAGTCAGGATAGACAAGGGGCTGCAGCTTTGGCTTGTTTTCTAATCATTTTATCTGGCCCATGAGTGGGAGACAACTTCAAGAAAACCCTCTCCTAATGAGAGGAACCCAGGAGTCAGGGAGAGGAGGGGTGGGTGGTGGTTGGAGACAGAGGCCTGGTGCCCCGGGTGCAGTGGAAGTCTCTGGAAGACCAGGTGGAGGGAGGCCTCACGGAGTGATGCCCAGGGTCACAGACCTGTCGCAGCTGCTGTTTGTTAGTTCAAGTCCTGCTCTGAGGTGCTCTGTGTCAGCTCTGAGCGACAGGTGAGCTGGGGGTGCTCTGCAATGAGGGCTATGTGCACGGTTCCTGTGTGCCCAGCCCTGCCACGGTACCTGCAAGGGTAGCTCTGTATCCTGGGAGGGGCCTGACCACGAGAGCCCCGTGGGCTGGGGTGGGGGTGGGGTACCTGCCCAGGTGAGCTCCATATTCTGGGATTGGTCTGACCACGAGAGCCCCATGGGCTGCTGGGGACCTGGTAAAGGATGTCAGGACAGTCAGTGAAGCCACCGAGGATATACCTCCAGTTGCTCCTAATTCCTACACCCTGCTGGTCATTCTACCAACCACCAGGACATGGTATTCTGTATTAGTCTTCAATGATGCCTTCTTTTGTATTCCATTAGTCCCAGAGTCACAAGAAATTTTGGCTTGTGAGTGGCAGGACTCAACATACAACTAAAACAATACTTCCGGGCCGTCTGGCCCCAAGGGTGCAAAAATTCCCACACCATCTTTGGGGAAAGCTTAGCTAAAGACCTAAAAGTTCTACCTCTGGAAAAGGAAACCCTCCTTCAATATGCAGACGACATTCTGATCACCAGCCCTACTAAGGAGGCCTCTGAACTACCAAGCCAATAAAGGATAGAAGTTGTCCAAGAAAAAGCTCAAATATCACAGACTGCGGTGACCTGCCTGGGCTTCATTCTCACAGAAGGTCAGAGAAGCCCATCCCAGGAAAGGGAAGAAACCATTTTCAGCCTTACCCCTTTCTAAAACTAGAAGACAGCTTAGGGGTTCCTGGGGAGACCAGGGTTTGCTGCTTCTGGATCCCTAACTACAGTCTACTAGCTGGGCCTCTATATGAAACACTGAAAGGAAAAGATGATGATCCTTTTGAATAGAATCCAGAAGTGGCCTTTCAAGAATGGAAAGAGCAGTCAATTCAGACCCTTGCCCTGGAACTCCCTAATTTAGCTAAACCCTTTGACCTTTACATTCCCAGTGAAAGGTGAATCGCCATTGGAGAATTAGTGCAAAAACTGGGACCACTTGAAATGGAACAATGCAAGAATGCCATCCAGGTAGGATAAACTACGGTCACTAAGGGGCTTGGCCCACTGCCACATCTGGCCAAGATACTGGCGGTATCTAAAAACCTGGAAATCAGCAGCCCAAAAGGCCACCTCCCTCCTAAGGGAAAAGGACCCCACGTGGTGATCCTAACCACCAACCATGCCCTGAAGTTGCAGGGTTCGCTCCGTGGGCACACCGACCTCGAGTGAGGAGGCCCTCCAACTCCAACATCCAGAGAGATAACCGGGGGCAACAGGGCACCATGACGACTCGTGTGAACATCACTTGACCTGGAGTTTCTCTCATAAAACAACAAGAGTGTGTCCCAAAAGAGTAGACTACTGCTTGCAGGACTTACTGCACCCAGAGGGGAGCTAATAATCTTGGCGGGGGAACAGTATACCACACTGTCACCATAGAAAAGCCTACAGACACCGTGATGATGGTGGCCAATAAGACCGGCTGGACTCCTGTTTACTTCAAAAGGCTGTTGACTCAGTAGCCATCATGGTCCTTGGTCACCACTGACCCTGGACTGTCTGGGAGTTGAGCGGGCAGGGCTCTGACACCTGGTGCTGTTTGTACGTTAATTCAGGGGCCTAATTGAAGAAAGCGCAGACTACTGGTCAGAGCATCTAGGCTGGCAGAGACGGTCAGCCTAAGGTGGCCGAACAAATGTGGGGCGGGGTGAAACCGGCCCCCACAGCGTCTCTGCACATCTCTTTCCTGGACCCTTAAAGGTCATTAGAATCTATAACACTTCCAATGCTGGTGCTCAGGTGGACGAGCAGGGAGGCAGGAGTCCTGGGGACAATCAACGTCACCGGGAGGCTGCTGGGGAGAAGCTCTGACCCTCGCCCCAGGGTATGAGGGCTCCCAACTCAGCACTCAGCAGTTACAGAAGAAGGGTCTGCACCCTCAGCACTCCAAGAATGAGGAACGGGACAAAAGGCAGAGGAGGGGTTTGTCCCCAGCAAAGCCCATTAAAAATCCCTGGGAGATAAAAATAGAATCTGGGCAATAAAGTCAAGTCTAACCTTTTTTATCCTTTGTGCTTTGTCTAATTTCACGTGCTCCTAGGGTCCCGCATGCAGAGGTTCCACACCCGGCACTTCAGACCAGATTTCCTAGTGCAGAATGGCTGGGTCGACACCTCAGCTCCTGGGGCCCAGTGCAGACTCCACGATATAGAGCCTGAGCTACAGCCAACCCGGCCCTCGAGAGCTCCGCCGCCTCCCTCCCTCCCACTGACTCTGACAGGATCTCTACACAGCAGCCCAGCCCACAGCCCACGGGGTAGTGCATGCTCTCACCTCTCCATTCTCTGATCAAAATATAAAGTTTCCTTTGCTTGTGAACCAAACTCAGTCTCGATCTGTTGGCCCCAATGACACTGGGCAGGGGGACACTTGTTGGGGTCCACTCTGGAGGATCAGTAACAGAAATTGAGACTATCGTAACCTCAATGAACAGATGTGTGAGCCAAACTGTAGTTAACATAGAACAGTGTATAAGGCTCGGGTAAAATAAGATGTTTTTAACACTTCCATTTGATATTTCCATCACTTTTTATAAGCAAGTTCAGTGAAAAGGTTTGTCTTATTTGTCAGGTCAATATTAGAGAAACGAAGTGATTTCTTTCCAAGGATGTACAGCTAATAATCTTGGTTAAACCTTCAATCTTGTTTTAAATGCTTTTCCATTGAAAATGATACCTCTCTTTCAGCTCCCCCATTTCTGAGAAGTATAAAATCTTATAATTTATTATTACCAAAGGGGAAAGGTGGGAGGAGGGATAAATTAACAGTTTGGAATGAACACATACACACTGCTATGTATAAAATAGATCATCAACAAGGAACTACTGTATAGCACAGGGAACTACACTCAACATTTTGCAATAACCTATAAGGGGAAATAATCTGAAAAAGAATAGATATTTTTATTGACATCATCTATCAATGACAGTTAAAGTGTAGCCTAAGGGAAGCTGGTGGTGAGTGCTTCTGACCCTGAAGACTTCAATCATCTAAAGTTTGGACTCTGCCTACTTCCCAAGGCCCTTAATGAACATATGTGTAGCTGTAGCTTAAAAAATTCCCCAGTTTGGGTTTCGGGGAGACACTGATTTTGAAAAAGCCCTGGTGTTCTCCTTACATGAATGGGACTCTTCCTACTGCTAAAACATGTCTGTCACACCCAGAGGATGGTATACCGTCTGATCGGGAAGAGTTTGGAAAAGGCATCTCATCTCCTCATCTCCTGGTGCTCGGGTTCACCCCTCCAGCGTCTTTACTAACAGTCTCCCCACTTGGAGATGTCAGCACTGTCAACATCCTGTTGCGTACAGTTTGGAATTTGTCCAGAGGATGAAGCGGAAGGATGAGGAACAATGAGAGACAAGTCCTAGGTGTTCAGACAGGCACATGTCACTCTAATTTCCAATCAGGAAGACGAATTGACCAAAGGCTAGGGTTGCCCATGGAAACAGTATAGGGCTTGAGGAAATCCCGCTGCTTTGTGGCCAGTTCCCATAAACACGAGTTGAACAATGGAACTCAGGGGCAGTAAAATTCACAAAACTGCAGAGTTGAAAATATCCATCACTGAAAAATGTCTTGAGGAAAGTCAGAGAAAAGGACTTGTAAGCAAGGGAGAATGGCAGGAAAGGGATTTGAGGAGGTAGAAAGGACTCACCATTAAGCACAAGAAAAGGAGCTGAACATTGCCAACATTGCAGTTGGCCAAAAAGGGTGTATGCGTTCTTTTCTGTATATATTCAAGAAAAGGGCATACACTTTTTTAGCCAACCAAACAGGTGGGCACTGGAAGTCAATACTACAAAAGATATCACTTCGCATCAGTCAGAAGAGCCATCCTCATAAAGCGTAAACAACAGAAATGCAGGACAGGGCAACGAGAAGAGGGAGCCCTGTGAGACTTATAGTGGAAATGTATATTGCCAACGGCCATTCTGGAGAAGTGTATTGTGTTTACTAAAGCATCTAAAAAATGAGCTACAGAGCATAGGGCACTTGCACTCATGGGCGTATATCTTGGGAAAAACAAAAATCGAGAGGACACAGGCACCCCAATGTTTACCCCCTCTCTGTTTAAAAGATCCTCGACTAGGATATAACTTAAATGTCTCTGGAGGGAAAAAATGGATAGAGATGTGGTACTTAGGTAGAGTGGAATATTATTCAGCCTGGAAATCAATGAAATATGGCCAGTTGTAACAACTCCGGAGGAGTTACGTATGATCATTCTAAGTGACAGAATTCAAAAAGAAAAAGACACATATCATAAGATATCACTTAAAGGTGGAATCCAAAATGGCTACACATGAAATAAATTACAAAACAAAAACATAGTCAAATATGTAGAAAACACGCATAAGGCTGCTAAACGGGAAAGGTGGGGAGGGGTGAGGCATCATCCAGGAGGTTGAAATTAGCAAAGATACCATTCCAAATACCAAACTGATAATCAACAAGGCCTACACGGTAGCTAAAAGAACTGCACTCAGCACACTCAAGTCACCGGAAAAGAATATATACGACTGGTAAGAATCTGAAAAAGAATTTATTGATGTCTCTCTGTATGTGAATCAAGTGGATGTACAGCAGCAAGAAACAGAGCTTTGAAAATCAGCTGTAACCAATATAGTAATAAATTGAAAAAAATAAACGACAGAGAGACAGAGAAAACCTCTTACAACTTTTCCTCAGGGACGGTGATGCAACATGGATTGAACACATCTAGACCCACAGCAGGATGAGACATAAGGCTGGAAACTGTTTGCGCTAAGAGAAATGTGAGGTTGGGTGAGGAAATGCACACCCTTTAAAGTAATACTACCTGGTACCCATTCAATGGGTCCCAAATCTGCAGGTTCAAGGGATCTTCCTACAGCTAAAACATGCATGGAAAACCCAGAGGACTGTACACCATGTGATCGGGAGATGTGTCTAAAATGCACCTCATTTATCCTCTCCTGGTGCTCCTGTTCACCATTCCAGCCACGCTACTTAGAATCTCCCCACTTGGAGAATCAGCACATTTAAACTTCTGTTTCACACATTTTGCAAATTGTGAGGAGGATGAACGGGAAGAGGGGGAACCAATGAGAGAAGAGTTGTAGGGGTTTGGACGGGCACATATCACTCTAATTTCCCATTAAGAATAAGAATTAAAGAAAGGCTCAGCCTGCCTCGCCGGAGCCAAAATAGGGCCTGAAGCAATCCTGCGGGTTTGAGGCCAGCTCACAAAAGAGCAACTTAAAAAATGGAGCTCAGGGTCACTGCAATTCACAAACCTGCAGAGTTATAAATGAAAACTAACGTCCAAAAATATGTTGAGGTAAGGCAAAGAAGAGGATCTGAATGCAAGACAGAATTGCAAGAAACAGATTTCAAGAGATAGATTGGACTCGTCTTTAACGCACATGAAAAGCGGCAGAATTTCGACAATGATGCAGTTGGCCCAAAAGGGCGTATGCGTTTTTTCCTGATTATATCCAGGAAAAAACGCATACGCACTTTATGGGCAACGAAGCAAGCAAGCAATGCAAATGTGCACAACAAAGAAGTCTCACTTCCCCCCGGTCAAAAGGGCCATCCTAAAAAATTGTAAAAACCAGAAATGCAGGACAGGCCATGGAGAACAGGGAGCCTTTATACGCTGATGGGCAGTGTGTGAACTGCCGAGAGCCACTCTGGAGAAGTGTATGGTGGTTCCTAAATCATCTAAAAAACAGAGCTACAGAGCATAGGACACTTCCAATCATGGGAGTATATCTAGGGAAGTCTAAAAATCAACAAGACACAAGCACACCACAGTTTAGGGCTACTCTGTTTACAAGAACCTCAACTTCAGTACACCTTAAATATCCCAGGAAAGAGAACAATGGATAAAGAAGATGTGGTACTTATGTACAATGGAATATCTCTTCACCATGAAATCAATGTAATAAGGCTAGTAGAAGGATAAAGAGTGGATTTAGGTCCGATAATACTACTTGAAATAAGTCAAACAGAAAAAGAAACATATCATAAGATATCACTTATAGAGGGAGGGTAAATATGGCTGCACAAGAAATGAATTACAGAACAGAACAGTGTCTCACATTTAGAAAACACACTTATGTCAGCTTAAGGGGAAAGGAGAGGTGGGGTGATGCATAAAACCAGAGTTTGAAATTAGCACAGATACCGTTCAATAAACCAAATAGGTATTAGACAAGATCTACACCTTGCTCAATGAACAGGCCTCAACACACCCTATACACCGCAGAGAAATATATCTGAGGAATAAGAATCTTAAAACCCATGTATTGATATATCTCCATAAGGGAATCAAGTGTGTGCAGAGCGGCACAAACACAGCAGTGAAAAGGAGCTAAACCCCATTATAGAAATAAATTTTAAAAACAAAACGCTGAAACAATGAAAGAGAGAAAAATTCTTACAAAATTCGCTCAGGGGCTGTGATGCAACCTGGATTGACCACATATAAACCCACAGCTGGATAAGACATAAGGCTGGACACTTGGGGCTGACAGGATTGGTGAGCTTTGGTGAGCAACTGCCGAAAGTTTAATGCAATACTTCATGCTACTCATTCCAAGGGTCCCAACACTCCAGGTTGAAGGGAATCTTCCTACAGCTAAACCATGCTTGGGAAACCCAGCGACTGGTATACCATATGATCGGGAAAGGTTTCTAAAACGCACCTCATTTTTCCTCTCCTGGGGCTCCGGATCGACATTCCAGCCGCTTTACTAACAACATCCCCACATGGAGTCAATGCCTTTAAGTTCTGGTATCGCACAGTCTGCAGTTAGTGCAGAGGACGAATGGGAATAGGGGGAACCAGTGAGAAACTAGCTGTAGCGGTTTCAATGGGCACATGTCACTCTAATATCACATCAGTAAGAAGAATTAACCAAAGGCACAGCAAGGTGCCCCAGAAGAAAAATAGGGCTTCGAGGAATCCTGTGGCTATGGGGCAACACCACAAAAATAAGAGCTAAAAAATGGAGCTAAGGGCCACTGCAATTCAAAAACCTGCAGAGTTATAAAGGCCAACTATTTTTAAAAAATATATTGAGGTAAGGCTATGAAGAGGCATGGAAAGCAAGGCAGAATTGCAGGAAACCGATTTCAGGAGGTAGACTGGAATTGCATTGAAAACATATGAAGAGAGTCAGAAACTCGACAATGATGCACTTGGCCAAAAAGGGCGTATGCGTTTTTTCCTGAATATATTCAGGAAAAAACGCATACGCCCTTTTTGGCCAACCAAGCAAGCTTGCAAAGGAAATCTGCACTACAATGAAGTCTCACTTCCACCTGGTGAAAAGGGCCATCTGAAAAGAGTGTAAAATCCATAAAGGCACGACAGGCCATGGAGAACTGGGAGCCTTCTTATGCTGATTGGCGGGATGTAAATTGCCAACAGCCACTCTGGAGAAGTGTATGGTGTTTCCTGAAACATCTAAAAAACAAAGCAACAGAGCCTAGGGCACTTCCACTTATGGTCCTATAGCTTAGGGAAATTAAAATCAAAAAGACACAGCCACCCCAAAGTTTGGGACGGCTCTGTTTACAAGAACCTCGTTTACGGTACAAGTTCAATATCGCAGAAAGTGAAAAATGGATAAAGAACTTGTGGTACTTACGTACAATGCAATATCACTCAGCAATGAAATCTATGTCATCAGGCCCATAGCAGCATAATGAGTGGATTCAGGTATGATGATTCGAACTGAAATAAGTCACACAGAAAAGAAACATCATAAGGTATCACTAATACACAGAATGTGAACTTGGCTACACATGAACTGAATTACAAAACATAACAGTGTCTGAAGTTTAGAAAACCACTTACGCTTGCTTAAGGGGGAAGGTGATTTGGGGTGCTGCATAAAACCAGAGATTGAAATGAGCACAGATAAAGTTCCTTAAGCCAAATATGGAATAGACAAGAGCTACTCCTTGCTCAACGAAATGGACTCAACACCCCATATTAAACGCCTAAGAATGTACCTGATTAGTAAGTATCTTAAAACCTATGGATTGCTATGTCTCCAAAAGAGAATCAAGCGTGTGTACAGGGGCATAAACGCAGCAGTGATAGGATTGGAGAGGTTCGGTGAGCAAATGAAGACCCTTTGAAGTCATATTGCATGGTACCCATTACACGGGTCTCAACTCTCCAGGTTTAAGGTATTCTTCCTTCAGCTAAAACATGCATGTGGAACCCCGAGTATGATCAACCATGTGAACGGGAGACGTGTTCAAATATGTCTCAGTTTTCCTCCCCTGGTACTCGGGTGCAACATTCCAGACCCTTTACTAACACTCTCCTGACTTGGAGAGTCAGCGCCTTTAACCTCCTGTTTGGCCCAGTTTGCAATTTCTGCGGAAGACGAACAGGAATAGGGAGAACCAATGAGAGACTAGCTGCAGGTGTCTGGACGGGCAAATTTAACTCTCATTTCCCACCAGGAAGAGGAATTAACCAAAGGCTCAGCGTGCCGTGCCGGAACCAGATTAGGGCCTGAAGCCATCCTGCAGTGTTGTGGCCAGCTCAAAAGAAAGCGAGTTGAAGAAAGGAGCTCAGGGTCTCTGTAATTCACAAACCTGCAGAGTTATAAATGACAGCTATCGTCCAAAAATATACTGAAGTAAGGCTGCCAAGAGGACTTGAAAGCAGGGCAGAATTGCAGGAAACCGATTTCAGGAGGTAGACTGGAATTGCATTGAAAGCATAGGAAAAGAGGCAGAACGTCCACAATGATGCACTTTGCCAAAAGGGCATATGCGTTTTTTCCTGAATATATTCAGGAAAAAACGCATACGCCCTTTTTGGCCAACCAAGCAAGCTTGCAAAGGAAATCTGCACTACAATGAAGTCTCACTTCCCCCCGGTCAAAAGGGCCATCTGAAAAAAGTGTAAAACCCAGAAAGGCAGGACAGGCCATGGAGAACTGGGAGCCTTGTTATGCTGATGGGCGGGATGTAAATTGCCAACAGACACTCCTGAGAAGTGTATGGTGTTTCCTGAAACATCGAAAAAACAAAGCAACAGAGCCTAGGGCACTTCCACTTATGGTCCTATAGCTTAGGGAAATTAAAATAAAAAAGACACAGCCACCCCAACGTTTGGAACGGCTCTGTTTACAAGAACCTCGTTTACCGTACAAGTTCAATATCACAGAAAGTGAAAAATGGATAAAGAACTTGTGGTACTTACGTACAATGCAGTATCACTCAACAATGAAATCTATGTCATCAGGCCCGTAGCATCATAATGAGTGGATTCAGGTACGATGATTCTAACTGAAATAAGTCACACAGAAAAAGAAACATCATAAGATATCACTAATACACGGAATGTAAACTTGGCTACACAAGGAACTGAATTCCAAAACAGAACAGGGTCTCAAATTTAGAAAAGCAACTTATGCTTGCTTAAGGGTAAAGGTGAGTTGGGGTGCTGCATAAAACCAGAGATTGAAATGAGCACAGATAAAGTTCCTTAAGCCAAATATGGAATAGACAAGAGCTACTCCTTGCTCAACGAAATGGACTCAACACCCCATATTAAACGCCTAAGAATGTACCTGACTAGTAAGTATCTTAAAACCTATGGATTGCTATGTCTCCAAAAAAGAATCAAGCGTGTGTACAGGGGCATAAACGCAGCAGTGATAGGATTGGAGATGTTCGGTGAGCAAATGAAGACCCTTTGAAGTCATATTGCATGGTACCGATTCCACGGGTCTCAACTCTGCAGGTTTAAGGTATTCTTCCTTCAGCTAAAACATGCATGTGGAACCCAGAGTATGATCAACCATGTGAACGGGAGACGTGTTCAAATATGTCTCAGTTTTCCTCCCCTGGAACTCGGGTGCAACATTCCAGACGCTTTACTAACACTCTCCCCACTTGGAGAGTCAGCGCCTTTAACCTCCTGTTTGGCCCAGTTTGCAATTTCTGCGGAAGATGAACAGGAATAGGGAGAACCAATGAGAGACTAGCTGGAGGTGTCTGGACGGGCAAATTTAACTCTCATTTCCCACCAGGAAGAGGAAATAACCAAAGGCTCAGCGTGCCGTGCCGGAACCAGTTTAGGGCCTGAAGCCATCCTGCGGTGTTGCGGCAGGTCACAAGAAAGCGAGTTGAAGAAAGGAGCTCAGGGGCACTGTAATTCACAAACCTGCAGAGTTATAAATGACAGCTATCGTCCAAAAATATACTGAAGTAAGGCTGCCAAGAGGACTTGAAAGCGGGGCAGAATTGCAGGAAACCGATTTCAGGAGGTAGACTGGAATTGCATTTCAAGCATAGGAAAAGAGGCAGAACGTCCACAGTGATGCACGTGGCCAAAAAGGGCGTATGCGTTTTTTCCTGAATATATTCAGGAAAAAACGCATACGCCCTTTTTGGCCAACCAAGCAAGCTTGCAAAGGAAATCTGCACTACAATGAAGTCTCACTTCCCCCCGGTCAAAAGGGCCATCTGAAAAAAGTGTAAAATCCAGAAAGGCAGGACAGGCCATGGAGAACTGGGAGCCTTGTTATGCTGATGGGCGGGATGTAAATTGCCAACAGACACTCGGGAGAAGTGTATGGTGTTTCCTGAAACATCTAAAAAACAAAGCAACAGAGCCTAGGGCACTTCCACTTATGGTCCTATAGTTTAGGGAAATTAAAATCAAAAAGACACAGCCACCCCAAAGTTTGGGACGCCTCTGTTTACAAGAACCTCGTTTACCGTACAAGTTCAATATCACAGAAAGTGAAAAATGGATAAAGAACTTGTGGTACTTACGTACAATGCAGTATCACTCAGCAATGAAATATATGTCATCAGGCCCGTAGCAGCATAATGAGTGGATTCAGGTACGATGATTCTAACTGAAATAAGTCACACAGAAAAAGAAACATCATAAGATATCACTAATACACAGAATGTAAACTTGGCTACACAGGAACTGAATTCCAAAACAGAACAGGGTCTCAAATTTAGAAAAGCAACTTATGCTTGCTTAAGGGGAAAGGTGAGTTGGGGTGCTGCATAAAACCAGAGATTGAAATGAGCACAGATAAAGTTCCTTAAGCCAAATATGGAATAGACAAGAGCTACTCCTTGCTCAACGAAATGGACTCAACACCCCATATTAAACGCCTAAGAATGTACCTGACTAGTAAGTATCTTAAAACCTATGGATTGCTATGTCTCCAAAAGAGAATCAAGCCTGTGTACAGGGGCGTAAACGCAGCAGTGATAGGATTGGAGAGGTTCGGTGAGCAAATGAAGACCCTTTGAAGTCATATTGCCTGGTACCGATTCCACGGGTCTCAACTCTGCAGGTTTAAGGTATTCTTCCTTCAGCTAAAACATGCATGTGGAACCCAGAGTATGATCAACCGTGTGAACGGGAGACGTGTTCAAATATGTCTCAGTTCTTCTCCCCTGGTACTCGGGTGCAACATTCCAGACGCTTTACTAACACTCTCCCCACTTGGAGAGTCAGCGCCTTTAACCTCCTGTTTGGCCCAGTTTGCAATTTCTGCGGAAGATGAACAGGAATAGGGAGAACCAATGAGAGACTAGCTGGAGGTGTCTGGACGGGCAAATTTAACTCTCATTTCCCACCAGGAAGAGGAAATAACCAAAGGCTCAGCGTGCCGTGCTGGAACCAGATTAGGGCCTGAAGCCATCCTGCGGTGTTGCGGCCAGGTCACAAGAAAGCGAGTTGAAGAAAGGAGCTCAGGGGCACTGTAATTCACAAACCTGCAGAGTTATAAATGACAGCTATCGTCCAAAAATATACTGAAGTAAGGCTGCCAAGAGGACTTGAAAGCGGGGCAGAATTGCAGGAAACCGATTTCAGGAGGTAGACTGGAATTGCATTTCAAGCATAGGAAAAGAGGCAGAACGTCCACAATGATGCACTTGGCCAAAAAGGGCGTATGCGTTTTTCCTGAATATATTCAGGAAAAAACGCATACGCCCTTTTTGGCCAACCAAGCAAGCTTGCAAAGGAAATCTGCACTACAATGAAGTCTCACTTCCCCCCGGTCAAAAGGGCCATCTGAAAAAAGTGTAAAATCCAGAAAGGCAGGACAGGCCATGGAGAACTGGGAGCCTTGTTATGCTGATGGGCGGGATGTAAATTGCCAACAGACACCTGGGAGAAGTGTATGGTGTTTCCTGAAACATCGAAAAAACAAAGCAACAGAGCCTAGGGCACTTCCACTTATGGTCCTATAGCTTAGGGAAATTAAAATCAAAAAGACACAGCCACCCCAAAGTTTGGGACGCCTCTGTTTACAAGAACCTCGTTTACCGTACAAGTTCAATATCACAGAAAGTGAAAAATGGATAAAGAACTTGTGGTACTTACGTACAATGCAGTATCACTCAGCAATGAAATCGATGTCATCAGGCCCGTAGCAGCATAATGAGTGGATTCAGGTACGATGATTCTAACTGAAATAAGTCACACAGAAAAAGAAACATCATAAGATATCACTAATACACAGAATGTAAACTTGGCTACACAGGAACTGAATTCCAAAACAGAACAGGGTCTCAAATTTAGAAAAGCAACTTATGCTTGCTTAAGGGGAAAGGTGAGTTGGGGTGCTGCATAAAACCAGAGATTGAAATGAGCACAGATAAAGTTCCTTAAGCCAAATATGGAATAGACAAGAGCTACTCCTTGCTCAACGAAATGGACTCAACACCCCATATTAAACGCCTAAGAATGTACCTGACTAGTAAGTATCTTAAAACCTATGGATTGCTATGTCTCCAAAAGAGAATCAAGCCTGTGTACAGGGGCGTAAACGCAGCAGTGATAGGATTGGAGAGGTTCGGTGAGCAAATGAAGACCCTTTGAAGTCATATTGCATGGTACCGATTCCACGGGTCTCAACTCTGCAGGTTTAAGGTATTCTTCCTTCAGCTAAAACATGCATGTGGAACCCAGAGTATGATCAACCGTGTGAACGGGAGACGTGTTCAAATATGTCTCAGTTCTTCTCCCCTGGTACTCGGGTGCAACATTCCAGACGCTTTACTAACACTCTCCCCACTTGGAGAGTCAGCGCCTTTAACCTCCTGTTTGGCCCAGTTTGCAATTTCTGCGGAAGATGAACAGGAATAGGGAGAACCAATGAGAGACTAGCTGGAGGTGTCTGGACGGGCAAATTTAACTCTCATTTCCCACCAGGAAGAGGAAATAACCAAAGGCTCAGCGTGCCGTGCTGGAACCAGATTAGGGCCTGAAGCCATCCTGTGGTGTTGCGGCCAGGTCACAAGAAAGCGAGTTGAAGAAAGGAGCTCAGGGGCACTGTAATTCACAAACCTGCAGAGTTATAAATGACAGCTATCGTCCAAAAATATACTGAAGTAAGGCTGCCAAGAGGACTTGAAAGCGGGGCAGAATTGCAGGAAACCGATTTCAGGAGGTAGACTGGAATTGCATTTCAAGCATAGGAAAAGAGGCAGAACGTCCACAATGATGCACTTGGCCAAAAAGGGCGTATGCGTTTTTCCTGAATATATTCAGGAAAAAACGCATACGCCCTTTTTGGCCAACCAAGCAAGCTTGCAAAGGAAATCTGCACTACAATGAAGTCTCACTTCCCCCCGGTCAAAAGGGCCATCTGAAAAAAGTGTAAAATCCAGAAAGGCAGGACAGGCCATGGAGAACTGGGAGCCTTGTTATGCTGATGGGCGGGATGTAAATTGCCAACAGACACCTGGGAGAAGTGTATGGTGTTTCCTGAAACATCGAAAAAACAAAGCAACAGAGCCTAGGGCACTTCCACTTATGGTCCTATAGCTTAGGGAAATTAAAATCAAAAAGACACAGCCACCCCAAAGTTTGGGACGCCTCTGTTTACAAGAACCTCGTTTACCGTACAAGTTCAATATCACAGAAAGTGAAAAATGGATAAAGAACTTGTGGTACTTACGTACAATGCAGTATCACTCAGCAATGAAATCGATGTCATCAGGCCCGTAGCAGCATAATGAGTGGATTCAGGTACGATGATTCTAACTGAAATAAGTCACACAGAAAAAGAAACATCATAAGATATCACTAATACACAGAGTGTAAACTTGGCTACACAGGAACTGAATTCCAAAACAGAACAGGGTCTCAAATTTAGAAAACCAACTTATGCTTGCTTAAGGGGAAAGGTGAGTTGGGGTGCTGCATAAAACCAGAGATTGAAATGAGCACAGATAAAGTTCCTTAAGCCAAATATGGAATAGACAAGAGCTACTCCTTGCTCAACGAAATGGACTCAACACCCCATATTAAAGGCCTAAGAATGTACCTGACTAGTAAGTATCTTAAAACCTATGGATTGCTATGTCTCCAGAAAAGAATCAAGCCTGTGTACAGGGGCATAAACACAGCAGTGATAGGATTGGAGAGGTTCGGTGAGCAAATGAAGACCCTTTGAAGTCATATTGTATGGTAACCATTCCACGGGTCTCAACTCTGCAGGTTTAAGGTATTCTTCCTTCAGCTAAAACATGCATGTGGAACCCAGAGTATGATCAACCATGTGAACGGGAGACGTGTTCAAATATGTCTCAGTTCTTCTCCCCTGGTACTCGGGTGCAACATTCCAGACGCTTTACTAACACTCTCCCCACTTGGAGAGTCAGCGCCTTTAACCTCCTGTTTTGCCCAGTTTGCAATTTCTGCGGAAGATGAACAGGAATAGGGAGAACCAATGAGAGACTAGCTGGAGGTGTCTGGACGGGCAAATTTAACTCTCATTTCCCACCAGGAAGAGGAAATAACCAAAGGCTCAGCGTGCCGTGCCGGAACCAGATTAGGGCCTGAAGCCATCCTGCGGTGTTGCGGCAGGTCACAAGAAAGCGAGTTGAAGAAAGGAGCTCAGGGGCACTGTAATTCACAAACCTGCAGAGTTATAAATGACAGCTATCGTCCAAAAATATACTGAAGTAAGGCTGCCAAGAGGACTTGAAAGCGGGGCAGAATTGCAGGAAACCGATTTCATGAGGTAGACTGGAATTGCATTTCAAGCATAGGAAAAGAGGCAGAACGTCCACAATGATGCACTTGTCCAAAAAGGGCGTATGCGTTTTTTCCTGAATATATTCAGGAAAAAACGCATACGCCCTTTTTGGCCAACCAAGCAAGCTTGCAAAGGAAATCTGCACTACAATGAAGTCTCACTTCCCCCCGGTCAACAGGGCCATCTGAAAAAAGTGTAAAATCCAGAAAGGCAGGACAGGCCATGGAGAACTGGGAGCCTTGTTATGCTGATGGGCGGGATGTAAATTGCCAACAGACACTCGGGAGAAGTGTATGGTGTTTCCTGAAACATTGAAAAAACAAAGCAACAGAGCCTAGGGCACTTCCACTTATGGTCCTATAGCTTAGGGAAATTAAAATCAAAATGACACAGCCACCCCAAAGTTTGGGACGCCTCTGTTTACAAGAACTTCATTTACCGTACAAGTTCAATATCACAGTAAGTGAAAAATGGATAAAGAACTTGTGGTACTTACGTACAATGCAGTATCACTCAGCAATGAAATCTATGTCATCAGGCCCGTAGCAGCATAATGAGTGGATTCAGGTACGATGTTTCTAACTGAAATAAGTCACACAGGAAAAGAAACATCATAAGATATCAGTAATACACGGAATGGAAACTTGGCTACACAGGAACTGAATTCCAAAACAGAACAGGGTCTCAAATTTAGAAAAGCAACATATGCTTGCTTAAGGGGAAAGGTGAGTTGGGGTGCTGCATAAAACCAGAGATTGAAATGAGCACAGATAAAGTTCCTTAAGCCAAATATGGAATAGACAAGAGCTACTCCTTGCTCAATGAAATGGACTCAACACCCCATATTAAACGCCTAAGAATGTACCTGACTAGTAAGTATCTTAAAACCTATGGATTGCTATGTCTCCAAAAGAGAATCAAGCCTGTGTACAGGGGCGTAAACGCAGCAGTGATAGGATTGGAGAGGTTCGGTGAGCAAATGAAGACCCTTTGAAGTCATATTGCATGGTACCGATTCCACGGGTCTCAACTCTGCAGGTTTAAGGTATTCTTCCTTCAGCTAAAACATGCATGTGGAACCCAGAGTATGATCAACCGTGTGAACGGGAGACGTGTTCAAATATGTCTCAGTTCTTCTACCCTGGTACTCGGGTGCAACATTCCAGAAGCTTTACTAACACTCTCCCCACTTGGAGAGTGAGCGCCTTTAACCTCCTGTTTGGCCCAGTTTGCAATTTCTGCGGAAGATGAACAGGAATAGGGAGAAGCAATGAGAGACTAGCTGGAGGTGTCTGGACGGGCAAATTTAACTCTCACTTCCCACCAGGAAGAGGAATTAACCAAAGGCTCAGCGTGCCGTGCCGGAACCAGATTAGGGCCTGAAGCCATCCTGTGGTGTTGCGGCCAGGTCACAAGAAAGCAAGTTGAAGAAAGGAGCTCAGGGGCACTGTAATTCACAAACCTGCAGAGTTATAAATGACAGCTATCGTCCAAAAATATACTGAAGTAAGGCTGCCAAGAGGACTTGAAAGCGGGGCAGAATTGCAGGAAACCGATTTCAGGAGGTAGACTGGAATTGCATTTCAAGCATAGGAAAAGAGGCAGAACGTCCACAATGATGCACTTGGCCAAAAAGGGCGTATGCGTTTTTTCCTGAATATATTCAGGAAAAAACGCATACGCCCTTTTTGGCCAACCAAGCAAGCTTGCAAAGGAAATCTGCACTACAATGAAGTCTCACTTCCCCCCGGTCAAAAGGGCCATCTGAAAAAAGTGTAAAATCCAGAAAGGCAGGACAGGCCATGGAGAACTGGGAGCCTTGTTATGCTGATGGGCGGGATGTAAATTGCCAACAGACACTCGGGAGAAGTGTATGGTGTTTCCTGAAACATCGAAAAAACAAAGCAACAGAGCCTAGGGCACTTCCACTTATGGTCCTATAGCTTAGGGAAATTAAAATCAAAAAGACACAGCCACCCCAAAGTTTGGGACGCCTCTGTTTACAAGAACCTCGTTTACCGTACAAGTGCAATATCACAGAAAGTGAAAAATGGATAAAGAACTTGTGGTACTTACGTACAATGCAGTATCATTCAGCAATGAAATCGATGTCATCAGGCCCGTAGCAGCATAATGAGTGGATTCAGGTATGATGATTCTAACTGAAATAAGTCACACAGAAAAAGAAACATCATAAGATATCACTAATACACAGAATGTAAACTTGGCTACACAGGAACTGAATTCCAAAACAGAACAGGGTCTCAAATTTAGAAAAGCAACTTATGCTTGCTTAAGGGGAAAGGTGAGTTGGGGTGCTGCATAAAACCAGAGATTGAAATGAGCACAGATAAAGTTCCTTAAGCCAAATATGGAATAGACAAGAGCTACTCCTTGCTCAACGAAATGGACTCAACACCCCATATTAAACGCCTAAGAATGTACCTGACTAGTAAGTATCTTAAAACCTATGGATTGCTATGTCTCCAAAAGAGAATCAAGCCTGTGTACAGGGGCGTAAACGCAGCAGTGATAGGATTGGAGAGGTTCGGTGAGCAAATGAAGACCCTTTGAAGTCATATTGCATGGTACCGATTCCACGGGTCTCAACTCTGCAGGTTTAAGGTATTCTTCCTTCAGCTAAAACATGCATGTGGAACCCAGAGTATGATCAACCGTGTGAACGGGAGACGTGTTCAAATATGTCTCAGTTCTTCTCCCCTGGTACTCGGGTGCAACATTCCAGAAGCTTTACTAACACTCTCCCCACTTGGAGAGTGAGCGCCTTTAACCTCCTGTTTGGCCCAGTTTGCAATTTCTGCGGAAGATGAACAGGAATAGGGAGAACCAATGAGAGACTAGCTGGAGGTGTCTGGACGGGCAAATTTAACTCTCATTTCCCAGCAGGAAGAGGAATTAACCAAAGGCTCAGCGTGCCGTGCCGGAACCAGATTAGGGCCTGAAGCCATCCTGTGGTGTTGCGGCCAGGTCACAAGAAAGCGAGTTGAAGAAAGGAGCTCAGGGGCACTGTAATTCACAAACCTGCAGAGTTATAAATGACAGCTATCGTCCAAAAATATACTGAAGTAAGGCTGCCAAGAGGACTTGAAAGCGGGGCAGAATTGCAGGAAACCGATTTCAGGAGGTAGACTGGAATTGCATTTCAAGCATAGGAAAAGAGGCAGAACGTCCACAATGATGCACTTGGCCAAAAAGGGCCTATGCGTTTTTTCCTGAATGTATTCAGGAAAAAACACATACGCCCTTTTTGGCCAACCAAGCAAGCTTGCAAAGGAAATCTGCACTACAATGAAGTCTCACTTCCCCCCGGTCAAAAGGGCCATCTGAAAAAAGTGTAAAATCCAGAAAGGCAGGACAGGCCATGGAGAACTGGGAGTCTTGTTATGCTGATGGGCGGGATGTAAATTGCCAACAGACACTCGGGAGAAGTGTATGGTGTTTCCTGAAACATCGAAAAAACAAAGCAACAGAGCCTAGGGCACTTCCACTTATGGTCGTATAGTTTAGGGAAATTAAAATCAAAATGACACAGCCACCCCAAAGTTTGGGACGCCTCTGTTTACAAGAACCTCGTTTACCGTACAAGTTCAATATCACAGAAAGTGAAATATGGATAAAGAACTTGTGGTACTTACGTACAATGCAGTATCACTCAGCAATGAAATCTATGTCATCAGGCCCATAGCAGCATAATGAGTGGATTCAGGTACGATGATTCTAACTGAAATAAGTCACACAGAAAAAGAAACATCATAAGATATCACTAATACACAGAGTGTAAACTTGGCTACACAGGAACTGAATTCCAAAACAGAACAGGGTCTCAAATTTAGAAAAGCAACTTATGCTTGCTTAAGGGGAAAGGTGAGTTGGGGTGCTGCATAAAACCAGAGATTGAAATGAGCACAGATAAAGTTCTTTAAGCCAAATATGGAATAGACAAGAGCTACTCCTTGCTCAACGAAATGGACTCAACACCGCATATTAAACGCCTAAGAATGTACCTGACTAGTAAGTATCTTAAAACCTATGGATTGCTATGTCTCCAAAAGAGAATCAAGTGTGTGTACAGGGGCGTAAATGCAGCAGTGATAGGATTGGAGAGGTTCGGTGAGCAAATGAAGACCCTTTGAAGTCATATTGCATGGTACCGATTCCACGGGTCTCAACTCTGAAGGTTTAAGGTATTCTTCCTTCAGCTAAAACATGCATGTGGAACCCAGAGTATGATCAACCGTGTGAACGGGAGACGTGTTCAAATATGTCTCAGTTCTTCTCCCCTGGTACTCGGGTGCAACATTCCAGACGCTTTACTAACACTCTCCCCACTTGGAGAGTCAGCGCCTTTAACCTCCTGTTTGGCCCAGTTTGCAATTTCTGCGGAAGATTAACAGGAATAGGGAGAACCAATGAGAGACAAGCTGGAGGTGTCTGGACGGGCAAATTTAACTCTCATTTCCCACCAGGAAGAGGAATTAACCAAAGGCTCAGCGTGCCGTGCCGGAACCAGATTAGGGCCTGAAGCCATCCTGTGGTGTTGCGGCCAGGTCACAAGAAAGCGAGTTGAAGAAAGGAGCTCAGGGGCACTGTAATTCGCAAACCTGTAGAGTTATAAATGACAGCTATCGTCCAAAAATATACTGAAGTAAGGCTGCCAAGAGGACTTGAAAGCGGGGCAGAATTGCAGGAAACCGATTTCAGGAGGTAGACTGGAATTGCATTGAAAGCATAGGAAAAGAGGCAGAACGTCCACAATGATGCACTTGGCCAAAAAGGGCGTATGCGTTTTTTCCTGAATATATTCAGGAAAAAACGCATACGCCCTTTTTGGCCAACCAAGCAAGCTTGCAAAGGAAATCTGCACTACAATGAAGTCTCACTTCCCCCCGGTCAAAAGGGCCATCTGAAAAAAGTGTAAAATCCAGAAAGGCAGGACAGGCCATGGAGAACTGGGAGCCTTGTTATGCTGATGGGCGGGATGTAAATTGCCAACAGACACTCGGGAGAAGTGTATGGTGTTTCCTGAAACATCGAAAAAACAAAGCAACAGAGCCTAGGGCACTTCCACTTATGGTCCTATAGTTTAGGGAAATTAAAATAAAAATGACACAGCCACCCCAAAGTTTGGGACGCCTCTGTTTACAAGAACCTCGTTTACCGTACATGTTCAATATCACAGAAAGTGAAAAATGGATAAAGAACTTGTGGTACTTACGTACAATGCAGTATCACTCAGCAATGAAATCTGTCATCAGGCCCATAGCAGCATAATGAGTGGATTCAGGTACGATGATTCTAACTGAAATAAGTCACACAGAAAAAGAAACATCATAAGATATCACTAATACAAAGAGTGTAAACTTGGCTACACAGGAACTGAATTCCAAAACAGAACAGGGTCTCAAATTTAGAAAACCAACTTATGCTTGCTTAAGGGGAAAGGTGAGTTGGGGTGCTGCATAAAACCAGAGATTGAAATGAGCACAGATAAATTTCCTTAAGACAAATATGGAATAGACAAGAGCTACTCCTTGCTCAACGAAATGGACTCAACACCCCATATTAAACGCCTAAGAATGTACCTGACTAGTAAGTATCTTAAAACCTATGGATTGCTATGTCACCAAAAGAGAATCAAGTGTGTGTACAGGGGCGTAAATGCAGCAGTGATAGGATTGGAGAGGTTCGGTGAGCAAATGAAGACCCTTTGAAGTCATATTGCATGGTTCCCATTCCAAGGGTCTCAATTCTGAAGGTTTAAGGTATTCTTCCGTCAGCTAAAACATGCATGTGGAACCCAGAGTATGATCAACCATGTGAACGGGAGACGTGTTCAAATATGTCTCAGTTTTCCTCCCATGGTACTCGGGTGCAACATTCCAGATGCTTTACTAACACTCTCCCCACTTGGAGAGTCAGCGCCTTTAACCTCCTGTTTGGCCCAGTTTGCAATTTCTGAGGAAGATGTACAGGAATAGGGAGAACCAATGAGAGACTAGCTGGAGGTGTCTGGATGGGCAAATTTAACTCTCATTTACCACCAGGAAGAGGAAATAACCAAAGGCTCAGCGTGCCGTGCCGGAACCAGATTAGGGCCTGAAGCCATCCTGCGGTGTTGCGGCAGGTCACAAGAAAGCGAGTTGAAGAAAGGAGCTCAGGGGCACTGTAATTCACAAACCTGCAGAGTTATAAATGACAGCTATCGTCCAAAAATATACTGAAGTAAGGCTGCCAAGAGGACTTGAAAGCGGGGCAGAATTGCAGGAAACCGATTTCAGGAGGTAGACTGGAATTGCATTTCAAGCATAGGAAAAGAGGCAGAACGTCCACAATGATGCACTTGGCCAAAAAGGGCGTATGCGTTTTTTCCTGAATATATTCAGGAAAAAACGCATACGCCCTTTTTGGCCAACCAAGCAAGCTTGCAAAGGAAATCTGCACTACAATGAAGTCTCACTTCCCCCCGGTCAAAAGGGCCATCTGAAAAAAGTGTAAAATCCAGAAAGGCAGGACAGGCCATGGAGAACTGGGAGCCTTGTTATGCTGATGGGCGGGATGTAAATTGCCAACAGACACTCGGGAGAAGTGTATGGTGTTTCCTGAAACATCGAAAAAACAAAGCAACAGAGCCTAGGGCACTTCCACTTATGATCCTATAGCTTAGGGAAATTAAAATCAAAAAGACACAGCCACCCCAAAGTTTGGGACGCCTCTGTTTACAAGAACCTCGTTTACCATACAAGTTCAATATCACAGAAAGTGAAAAATGGATAAAGAACTTGTGGTACTTACGTACTATGCAGTATCACTCAGCAATGAAATCGATGTCATCAGGCCCGTAGCAGCATAATGAGTGGATTCAGGTACGATGATTCTAACTGAAATAAGTCACACAGAAAAAGAAACATCATAAGATATCACTAATACACAGAATGTAAACTTGGCTACACAGGAACTGAATTCCAAAACAGAACAGGGTCTCAAATTTAGAAAAGCAACTTATGCTTGCTTAAGGGGAAAGGTGAGTTGGGGTGCTGCATAAAACCAGAGATTGAAATGAGCACAGATAAAGTTCCTTAAGCCAAATATGGAATAGACAAGAGCTACTCCTTGCTCAACGAAATGGACTCAACACCCCATATTAAACGCCTAAGAATGTACCTGACTAGTAAGTATCTTAAAACCTATGGATTGCTATGTCTCCAAAAGAGAATCAAGCCTGTGTACAGGGACGTAAACGCAGCAGTGATAGGATTGGAGATGTTCGGTGAGCAAATGAAGACCCTTTGAAGTCATATTGCATGGTACCGATTCCACGGGTCTCAACTCTGCAGGTTGAAGGTATTCTTCCTTCAGCTAAAACATGCATGTGGAACCCAGAGTATGATCAACCATGTGAACGGGTGACGTGTTCAAATATGTCTCAGTTCTTCTCCCCTGGTACTCGGGTGCAACATTCCAGACGCTTTACTAACACTCTCCCCACTTGGAGAGTCAGCGCCTTTAACCTCCTGTTTGGCCCAGTTTGCAATTTCTGCGGAAGATGAACAGGAATAGGGAGAACCAATGAGAGACTAGCTGGAGGTGTCTGGACGGGCAAATTTAACTCTCATTTCCCACCAGGAAGAGGAAATAACCAAAGGCTCAGCGTGCCGTGCCGGAACCAGATTAGGGCCTGAAGCCATCCTGTGGTGTTGCGGCCAGCTCACAAGAAAGCGAGTTGAAGAAAGAAGCTCAGGGGCACTGTAATTCACAAACCTGCAGAGTTATAAATGACAGCTATCGTCCAAAAATAGACTGAAGTAAGGCTGCCAAGAGGACTTGAAAGCGGGGCAGAATTGCAGGAAACCGATTTCAGGAGGTAGACTGGAATTGCATTTCAAGCATAGGAAAAGAGGCAGAACGTCCACAATGATGCACTTGGCCAAAAAGGGCGTATGCGTTTTTTCCTGAATATATTCAGGAAAAAACGCATACGCCCTTTTTGGCCAACCAAGCAAGCTTGCAAAGGAAATCTGCACTACAATGAAGTCTCACTTCCCCCCGGTCAAAAGGGCCATCTGAAAAAAGTGTAAAATCCAGAAAGGCAGGACAGGCCATGGAGAACTGGGAGCCTTGTTATGCTGATGGGCGGGATGTAAATTGCCAACAGACACTCGGGAGAAGTGTATGGTGTTTCCTGAAACATCGAAAAAACAAAGCAACAGAGCCTAGGGCACTTCCACTTATGGTCGTATAGTTTAGGGAAATTAAAATCAAAATGACACAGCCACCCCAAAGTTTGGGACGCCTCTGTTTACAAGAACCTCGTTTACCGTACAAGTTCAATATCACAGAAAGTGAAAAATGGATAAAGAACTTGTGGTACTTACGTACAATGCAGTATCACTCAGCAATGAAATCTATGTCATCAGGCCCATAGCAGCATAATGAGTGGATTCAGGTACGATGATTCTAACTGAAATAAGTCACACAGAAAAAGAAACATCATAAGATATCACTAATACACAGAGTGTAAACTTGGCTACACAGGAACTGAATTCCAAAACAGAACAGGGTCTCAAATTTAGAAAAGCAACTTATGCTTGCTTAAGGGGAAAGGTGAGTTGGGGTGCTGCATAAAACCAGAGATTGAAATGAGCACAGATAAAGTTCTTTAAGCCAAATATGGAATAGACAAGAGCTACTCCTTGCTCAACGAAATGGACTCAACACCCCATATTAAACGCCTAAGAATGTACCTGACTAGTAAGTATCTTAAAACCTATGGATTGCTATGTCTCCAAAAGAGAATCAAGTGTGTGTACAGGGGCGTAAATGCAGCAGTGATAGGATTGGAGAGGTTCGGTGAGCAAATGAAGACCCTTTGAAGTCATATTGCATGGTACCGATTCCACGGGTCTCAACTCTGAAGGTTTAAGGTATTCTTCCTTCAGCTAAAACATGCATGTGGAACCCAGAGTATGATCAACCGTGTGAACGGGAGACGTGTTCAAATATGTCTCAGTTCTTCTCCCCTGGTACTCGGGTGCAACATTCCAGACGCTTTACTAACACTCTCCCCACTTGGAGAGTCAGCGCCTTTAACCTCCTGTTTGGCCCAGTTTGCAATTTCTGCGGAAGATTAACAGGAATAGGGAGAACCAATGAGAGACAAGCTGGAGGTGTCTGGACGGGCAAATTTAACTCTCATTTCCCACCAGGAAGAGGAATTAACCAAAGGCTCAGCGTGCCGTGCCGGAACCAGATTAGGGCCTGAAGCCATCCTGTGGTGTTGCGGCCAGGTCACAAGAAAGCGAGTTGAAGAAAGGAGCTCAGGGGCACTGTAATTCGCAAACCTGTAGAGTTATAAATGACAGCTATCGTCCAAAAATATACTGAAGTAAGGCTGCCAAGAGGACTTGAAAGCGGGGCAGAATTGCAGGAAACCGATTTCAGGAGGTAGACTGGAATTGCATTGAAAGCATAGGAAAAGAGGCAGAACGTCCACAATGATGCACTTGGCCAAAAAGGGCGTATGCGTTTTTTCCTGAATATATTCAGGAAAAAACGCATACGCCCTTTTTGGCCAACCAAGCAAGCTTGCAAAGGAAATCTGCACTACAATGAAGTCTCACTTCCCCCCGGTCAAAAGGGCCATCTGAAAAAAGTGTAAAATCCAGAAAGGCAGGACAGGCCATGGAGAACTGGGAGCCTTGTTATGCTGATGGGCGGGATGTAAATTGCCAACAGACACTCGGGAGAAGTGTATGGTGTTTCCTGAAACATCGAAAAAACAAAGCAACAGAGCCTAGGGCACTTCCACTTATGGTCCTATAGTTTAGGGAAATTAAAATAAAAATGACACAGCCACCCCAAAGTTTGGGATGCCTCTGTTTACAAGAACCTCGTTTACCGTACATGTTCAATATCACAGAAAGTGAAAAATGGATAAAGAACTTGTGGTACTTACGTACAATGCAGTATCACTCAGCAATGAAATCTGTCATCAGGCCCATAGCAGCATAATGAGTGGATTCAGGTACGATGATTCTAACTGAAATAAGTCACACAGAAAAAGAAACATCATAAGATATCACTAATACAAAGAGTGTAAACTTGGCTACACAGGAACTGAATTCCAAAACAGAACAGGGTCTCAAATTTAGAAAACCAACTTATGCTTGCTTAAGGGGAAAGGTGAGTTGGGGTGCTGCATAAAACCAGAGATTGAAATGAGCACAGATAAATTTCCTTAAGACAAATATGGAATAGACAAGAGCTACTCCTTGCTCAACGAAATGGACTCAACACCCCATATTAAACGCCTAAGAATGTACCTGACTAGTAAGTATCTTAAAACCTATGGATTGCTATGTCTCCAAAAGAGAATCAAGCCTGTGTACAGGGGCGTAAACGCAGCAGTGATAGGATTGGAGAGGTTCGGTGAGCAAATGAAGACCCTTTGAAGTCATATTGCATGGTACCGATTCCACGGGTCTCAACTCTGCAGGTTTAAGGTATTCTTCCTTCAGCTAAAACATGCATGTGGAACCCAGAGTATGATCAACCGTGTGAACGGGAGACGTGTTCAAATATGTCTCAGTTCTTCTCCCCTGGTACTCGGGTGCAACATTCCAGAAGCTTTACTAACACTCTCCCCACTTGGAGAGTCAGCGCCTTTAACTTCCTGTTTGGCCCAGTTTGCAGTTTCTGCGGAAGATGAACAGGAATAGGGAGAACCAATGAGAGACTAGCTGGAGGTGTCTGGACGGGCAAATTTAACTCTCATTTCCCACCAGGAAGAGGAAATAACCAAAGGCTCAGCGTGCCGTGCCAGAACCAGATTAGGGCCTGAAGCCATCCTGTGGTGTTGCGGCCAGGTCACAAGAAAGCGAGTTGAAGAAAGGAGCTCAGGGGCACTGTAATTCACAAACCTGCAGAGTTATAAATGACAGCTATCGTCCAAAAATATACTGAAGTAAGGCTGCCAAGAGGACTTGAAAGCGGGGCAGAATTGCAGGAAACCGATTTCAGGAGGTAGACTGGAATTGCATTTCAAGCATAGGAAAAGAGGCAGAACGTCCACAATGATGCACTTGGCCAAAAAGGGCCTATGCGTTTTTTCCTGAATATATTCAGGAAAAAACGCATACGCCCTTTTTGGCCAACCAAGCAAGCTTGCAAAGGAAATCTGCACTACAATGAAGTCTCACTTCCCCCCGGTCAAAAGGGCCATCTGAAAAAAGTGTAAAATCCAGAAAGGCAGGACAGGCCATGGAGAACTGGGAGCCTTGTTATGCTGATGGGCGGGATGTAAATTGCCAACAGACACTCGGGAGAAGTGTATGGTGTTTCCTGAAACATCGAAAAAACAAAGCAACAGAGCCTAGGGCACTTCCACTTATGGTCCTATAGCTTAGGGAAATTAAAATCAAAATGACACAGCCACCCCAAAGTTTGGGACGCCTCTGTTTACAAGAACCTCGTTTACCGTACAAGTTCAATATCACAGAAAGTGAAAAATGGATAAAGAACTTGTGGTACTTACGTACAATGCAGTATCACTCAGCAATGAAATCTATGTCATCAGGCCCATAGCAGCATAATGAGTGGATTCAGGTACGATGATTCTAACTGAAATAAGTCACACAGAAAAAGAAACATCATAAGATATCACTAATACACAGAGTGTAAACTTGGCTACACAGGAACTGAATTCCAAAACAGAACAGGGTCTCAAATTTAGAAAACCAACTTATGCTTGCTTAAGGGGAAAGGTGAGTTGGGGTGCTGCATAAAACCAGAGATTGAAATGAGCACAGATAAAGTTCCTTAAGCCAAATATGGAATAGACAAGAGCTACTCCTTGCTCAACGAAATGGACTCAACACCCCATATTAAACGCCTAAGAATGTACCTGACTAGTAAGTATCTTAAAACCTATGGATTGCTATGTCTCCAAAAGAGAATCAAGTGTGTGTACAGGGGCGTAAACGCAGCAGTGATAGGATTGGAGAGGTTCGGTGAGCAAATGAAGACCCTTTGAAGTCATATTGCATGGTACCGATTCCACGGGTCTCAACTCTGCAGGTTTAAGGTATTCTTCCTTCAGCTAAAACATGCATGTGGAACCCAGAGTATGATCAACCGTGTGAACGGGAGACGTGTTCAAATATGTCTCAGTTCTTCTCCCCTGGTACTCGGGTGCAACATTCCAGACGCTTTACTAACACTCTCCCCACTTGGAGAGTCAGCGCCTTTAACCTCCTGTTTGGCCCAGTTTGCAATTTCTGCGGAAGATTAACAGGAATAGGGAGAACCAATGAGAGACTAGCTGGAGGTGTCTGGACGGGCAAATTTAACTCTCATTTCCCACCAGGAAGAGGAATTAACCAAAGGCTCAGCGTGCCGTGCCGGAACCAGATTAGGGCCTGAAGCCATCCTGTGGTGTTGCAGCCAGGTCACAAGAAAGCGAGTTGAAGAAAGGAGCTCAGGGGCACTGTAATTCACAAACCTGTAGAGTTATAAATGACAGCTATCGTCCAAAAATATACTGAAGTAAGTCTGCCAAGAGGACTTGAAAGCGGGGCAGAATTGCAGGAAACCGATTTCAGGAGGTAGACTGGAATTGCATTAAAAGCATAGGAAAAGAGGCAGAACGTCCACAATGATGCACTTGGCCAAAAAGGGCGTATGCGTTTTTTCCTGAATATATTCAGGAAAAAACGCATACGCCCTTTTTGGCCAACCAAGCAAGCTTGCAAAGGAAATCTGCACTACAATGAAGTCTCACTTCCCCCCGGTCAAAAGGGCCATCTGAAAAAAGTGTAAAATCCAGAAAGGCAGGACAGGCCATGGAGAACTGGGAGCCTTGTTATGCTGATGGGCGGGATGTAAATTGCCAACAGACACTCGGGAGAAGTGTATGGTGTTTCCTGAAACATCGAAAAAACAAAGCAACAGAGCCTAGGGCACTTCCACTTATGGTCGTATAGTTTAGGGAAATTAAAATCAAAATGACACAGCCACCCCAAAGTTTGGGACGCCTCTGTTTACAAGAACCTCGTTTACCGTACAAGTTCAATATCACAGAAAGTGAAATATGGATAAAGAACTTGTGGTACTTACGTACAATGCAGTATCACTCAGCAATGAAATCTATGTCATCAGGCCCATAGCAGCATAATGAGTGGATTCAGGTACGATGATTCTAACTGAAATAAGTCACACAGAAAAAGAAACATCATAAGATATCACTAATACACAGAGTGTAAACTTGGCTACACAGGAACTGAATTCCAAAACAGAACAGGGTCTCAAATTTAGAAAAGCAACTTATGCTTGCTTAAGGGGAAAGGTGAGTTGGGGTGCTGCATAAAACCAGAGATTGAAATGAGCACAGATAAAGTTCTTTAAGCCAAATATGGAATAGACAAGAGCTACTCCTTGCTCAACGAAATGGACTCAACACCGCATATTAAACGCCTAAGAATGTACCTGACTAGTAAGTATCTTAAAACCTATGGATTGCTATGTCTCCAAAAGAGAATCAAGTGTGTGTACAGGGGCGTAAATGCAGCAGTGATAGGATTGGAGAGGTTCGGTGAGCAAATGAAGACCCTTTGAAGTCATATTGCATGGTACCGATTCCACGGGTCTCAACTCTGAAGGTTTAAGGTATTCTTCCTTCAGCTAAAACATGCATGTGGAACCCAGAGTATGATCAACCGTGTGAACGGGAGACGTGTTCAAATATGTCTCAGTTCTTCTCCCCTGGTACTCGGGTGCAACATTCCAGACGCTTTACTAACACTCTCCCCACTTGGAGAGTCAGCGCCTTTAACCTCCTGTTTGGCCCAGTTTGCAATTTCTGCGGAAGATTAACAGGAATAGGGAGAACCAATGAGAGACAAGCTGGAGGTGTCTGGACGGGCAAATTTAACTCTCATTTCCCACCAGGAAGAGGAATTAACCAAAGGCTCAGCGTGCCGTGCCGGAACCAGATTAGGGCCTGAAGCCATCCTGTGGTGTTGCGGCCAGGTCACAAGAAAGCGAGTTGAAGAAAGGAGCTCAGGGGCACTGTAATTCGCAAACCTGTAGAGTTATAAATGACAGCTATCGTCCAAAAATATACTGAAGTAAGGCTGCCAAGAGGACTTGAAAGCGGGGCAGAATTGCAGGAAACCGATTTCAGGAGGTAGACTGGAATTGCATTGAAAGCATAGGAAAAGAGGCAGAACGTCCACAATGATGCACTTGGCCAAAAAGGGCGTATGCGTTTTTTCCTGAATATATTCAGGAAAAAACGCATACGCCCTTTTTGGCCAACCAAGCAAGCTTGCAAAGGAAATCTGCACTACAATGAAGTCTCACTTCCCCCCGGTCAAAAGGGCCATCTGAAAAAAGTGTAAAATCCAGAAAGGCAGGACAGGCCATGGAGAACTGGGAGCCTTGTTATGCTGATGGGCGGGATGTAAATTGCCAACAGACACTCGGGAGAAGTGTATGGTGTTTCCTGAAACATCGAAAAAACAAAGCAACAGAGCCTAGGGCACTTCCACTTATGGTCCTATAGTTTAGGGAAATTAAAATAAAAATGACACAGCCACCCCAAAGTTTGGGACGCCTCTGTTTACAAGAACCTCGTTTACCGTACATGTTCAATATCACAGAAAGTGAAAAATGGATAAAGAACTTGTGGTACTTACGTACAATGCAGTATCACTCAGCAATGAAATCTGTCATCAGGCCCATAGCAGCATAATGAGTGGATTCAGGTACGATGATTCTAACTGAAATAAGTCACACAGAAAAAGAAACATCATAAGATATCACTAATACAAAGAGTGTAAACTTGGCTACACAGGAACTGAATTCCAAAACAGAACAGGGTCTCAAATTTAGAAAACCAACTTATGCTTGCTTAAGGGGAAAGGTGAGTTGGGGTGCTGCATAAAACCAGAGATTGAAATGAGCACAGATAAATTTCCTTAAGACAAATATGGAATAGACAAGAGCTACTCCTTGCTCAACGAAATGGACTCAACACCCCATATTAAACGCCTAAGAATGTACCTGACTAGTAAGTATCTTAAAACCTATGGATTGCTATGTCACCAAAAGAGAATCAAGTGTGTGTACAGGGGCGTAAATGCAGCAGTGATAGGATTGGAGAGGTTCGGTGAGCAAATGAAGACCCTTTGAAGTCATATTGCATGGTTCCCATTCCAAGGGTCTCAATTCTGAAGGTTTAAGGTATTCTTCCGTCAGCTAAAACATGCATGTGGAACCCAGAGTATGATCAACCATGTGAACGGGAGACGTGTTCAAATATGTCTCAGTTTTCCTCCCATGGTACTCGGGTGCAACATTCCAGATGCTTTACTAACACTCTCCCCACTTGGAGAGTCAGCGCCTTTAACCTCCTGTTTGGCCCAGTTTGCAATTTCTGAGGAAGATGTACAGGAATAGGGAGAACCAATGAGAGACTAGCTGGAGGTGTCTGGATGGGCAAATTTAACTCTCATTTACCACCAGGAAGAGGAAATAACCAAAGGCTCAGCGTGCCGTGCCGGAACCAGATTAGGGCCTGAAGCCATCCTGCGGTGTTGCGGCAGGTCACAAGAAAGCGAGTTGAAGAAAGGAGCTCAGGGGCACTGTAATTCACAAACCTGCAGAGTTATAAATGACAGCTATCGTCCAAAAATATACTGAAGTAAGGCTGCCAAGAGGACTTGAAAGCGGGGCAGAATTGCAGGAAACCGATTTCAGGAGGTAGACTGGAATTGCATTTCAAGCATAGGAAAAGAGGCAGAACGTCCACAATGATGCACTTGGCCAAAAAGGGCGTATGCGTTTTTTCCTGAATATATTCAGGAAAAAACGCATACGCCCTTTTTGGCCAACCAAGCAAGCTTGCAAAGGAAATCTGCACTACAATGAAGTCTCACTTCCCCCCGGTCAAAAGGGCCATCTGAAAAAAGTGTAAAATCCAGAAAGGCAGGACAGGCCATGGAGAACTGGGAGCCTTGTTATGCTGATGGGCGGGATGTAAATTGCCAACAGACACTCGGGAGAAGTGTATGGTGTTTCCTGAAACATCGAAAAAACAAAGCAACAGAGCCTAGGGCACTTCCACTTATGATCCTATAGCTTAGGGAAATTAAAATCAAAAAGACACAGCCACCCCAAAGTTTGGGACGCCTCTGTTTACAAGAACCTCGTTTACCATACAAGTTCAATATCACAGAAAGTGAAAAATGGATAAAGAACTTGTGGTACTTACGTACTATGCAGTATCACTCAGCAATGAAATCGATGTCATCAGGCCCGTAGCAGCATAATGAGTGGATTCAGGTACGATGATTCTAACTGAAATAAGTCACACAGAAAAAGAAACATCATAAGATATCACTAATACACAGAATGTAAACTTGGCTACACAGGAACTGAATTCCAAAACAGAACAGGGTCTCAAATTTAGAAAAGCAACTTATGCTTGCTTAAGGGGAAAGGTGAGTTGGGGTGCTGCATAAAACCAGAGATTGAAATGAGCACAGATAAAGTTCCTTAAGCCAAATATGGAATAGACAAGAGCTACTCCTTGCTCAACGAAATGGACTCAACACCCCATATTAAACGCCTAAGAATGTACCTGACTAGTAAGTATCTTAAAACCTATGGATTGCTATGTCTCCAAAAGAGAATCAAGCCTGTGTACAGGGACGTAAACGCAGCAGTGATAGGATTGGAGATGTTCGGTGAGCAAATGAAGACCCTTTGAAGTCATATTGCATGGTACCGATTCCACGGGTCTCAACTCTGCAGGTTGAAGGTATTCTTCCTTCAGCTAAAACATGCATGTGGAACCCAGAGTATGATCAACCATGTGAACGGGTGACGTGTTCAAATATGTCTCAGTTCTTCTCCCCTGGTACTCGGGTGCAACATTCCAGACGCTTTACTAACACTCTCCCCACTTGGAGAGTCAGCGCCTTTAACCTCCTGTTTGGCCCAGTTTGCAATTTCTGCGGAAGATGAACAGGAATAGGGAGAACCAATGAGAGACTAGCTGGAGGTGTCTGGACGGGCAAATTTAACTCTCATTTCCCACCAGGAAGAGGAAATAACCAAAGGCTCAGCGTGCCGTGCCGGAACCAGATTAGGGCCTGAAGCCATCCTGTGGTGTTGCGGCCAGCTCACAAGAAAGCGAGTTGAAGAAAGAAGCTCAGGGGCACTGTAATTCACAAACCTGCAGAGTTATAAATGACAGCTATCGTCCAAAAATAGACTGAAGTAAGGCTGCCAAGAGGACTTGAAAGCGGGGCAGAATTGCAGGAAACCGATTTCAGGAGGTAGACTGGAATTGCATTTCAAGCATAGGAAAAGAGGCAGAACGTCCACAATGATGCACTTGGCCAAAAAGGGCGTATGCGTTTTTTCCTGAATATATTCAGGAAAAAACGCATACGCCCTTTTTGGCCAACCAAGCAAGCTTGCAAAGGAAATCTGCACTACAATGAAGTCTCACTTCCCCCCGGTCAAAAGGGCCATCTGAAAAAAGTGTAAAATCCAGAAAGGCAGGACAGGCCATGGAGAACTGGGAGCCTTGTTATGCTGATGGGCGGGATGTAAATTGCCAACAGACACTCGGGAGAAGTGTATGGTGTTTCCTGAAACATCGAAAAAACAAAGCAACAGAGCCTAGGGCACTTCCACTTATGGTCGTATAGTTTAGGGAAATTAAAATCAAAATGACACAGCCACCCCAAAGTTTGGGACGCCTCTGTTTACAAGAACCTCGTTTACCGTACAAGTTCAATATCACAGAAAGTGAAAAATGGATAAAGAACTTGTGGTACTTACGTACAATGCAGTATCACTCAGCAATGAAATCTATGTCATCAGGCCCATAGCAGCATAATGAGTGGATTCAGGTACGATGATTCTAACTGAAATAAGTCACACAGAAAAAGAAACATCATAAGATATCACTAATACACAGAGTGTAAACTTGGCTACACAGGAACTGAATTCCAAAACAGAACAGGGTCTCAAATTTAGAAAAGCAACTTATGCTTGCTTAAGGGGAAAGGTGAGTTGGGGTGCTGCATAAAACCAGAGATTGAAATGAGCACAGATAAAGTTCTTTAAGCCAAATATGGAATAGACAAGAGCTACTCCTTGCTCAACGAAATGGACTCAACACCCCATATTAAACGCCTAAGAATGTACCTGACTAGTAAGTATCTTAAAACCTATGGATTGCTATGTCTCCAAAAGAGAATCAAGTGTGTGTACAGGGGCGTAAATGCAGCAGTGATAGGATTGGAGAGGTTCGGTGAGCAAATGAAGACCCTTTGAAGTCATATTGCATGGTACCGATTCCACGGGTCTCAACTCTGAAGGTTTAAGGTATTCTTCCTTCAGCTAAAACATGCATGTGGAACCCAGAGTATGATCAACCGTGTGAACGGGAGACGTGTTCAAATATGTCTCAGTTCTTCTCCCCTGGTACTCGGGTGCAACATTCCAGACGCTTTACTAACACTCTCCCCACTTGGAGAGTCAGCGCCTTTAACCTCCTGTTTGGCCCAGTTTGCAATTTCTGCGGAAGATTAACAGGAATAGGGAGAACCAATGAGAGACAAGCTGGAGGTGTCTGGACGGGCAAATTTAACTCTCATTTCCCACCAGGAAGAGGAATTAACCAAAGGCTCAGCGTGCCGTGCCGGAACCAGATTAGGGCCTGAAGCCATCCTGTGGTGTTGCGGCCAGGTCACAAGAAAGCGAGTTGAAGAAAGGAGCTCAGGGGCACTGTAATTCGCAAACCTGTAGAGTTATAAATGACAGCTATCGTCCAAAAATATACTGAAGTAAGGCTGCCAAGAGGACTTGAAAGCGGGGCA
The DNA here is from genome assembly GCF_949987515.2 of Delphinus delphis. Classification (NCBI taxonomy): domain Eukaryota; kingdom Metazoa; phylum Chordata; class Mammalia; order Artiodactyla; family Delphinidae; genus Delphinus; species Delphinus delphis. The sequence goes on from NW_027193059.1 coordinate 70,591, forward strand.
GAATTGCAGGAAACCGATTTCAGGAGGTAGACTGGAATTGCATTGAAAGCATAGGAAAAGAGGCAGAACGTCCACAATGATGCACTTGGCCAAAAAGGGCGTATGCGTTTTTTCCTGAATATATTCAGGAAAAAACGCATACGCCCTTTTTGGCCAACCAAGCAAGCTTGCAAAGGAAATCTGCACTACAATGAAGTCTCACTTCCCCCCGGTCAAAAGGGCCATCTGAAAAAAGTGTAAAATCCAGAAAGGCAGGACAGGCCATGGAGAACTGGGAGCCTTGTTATGCTGATGGGCGGGATGTAAATTGCCAACAGACACTCGGGAGAAGTGTATGGTGTTTCCTGAAACATCGAAAAAACAAAGCAACAGAGCCTAGGGCACTTCCACTTATGGTCCTATAGTTTAGGGAAATTAAAATAAAAATGACACAGCCACCCCAAAGTTTGGGATGCCTCTGTTTACAAGAACCTCGTTTACCGTACATGTTCAATATCACAGAAAGTGAAAAATGGATAAAGAACTTGTGGTACTTACGTACAATGCAGTATCACTCAGCAATGAAATCTGTCATCAGGCCCATAGCAGCATAATGAGTGGATTCAGGTACGATGATTCTAACTGAAATAAGTCACACAGAAAAAGAAACATCATAAGATATCACTAATACAAAGAGTGTAAACTTGGCTACACAGGAACTGAATTCCAAAACAGAACAGGGTCTCAAATTTAGAAAACCAACTTATGCTTGCTTAAGGGGAAAGGTGAGTTGGGGTGCTGCATAAAACCAGAGATTGAAATGAGCACAGATAAATTTCCTTAAGACAAATATGGAATAGACAAGAGCTACTCCTTGCTCAACGAAATGGACTCAACACCCCATATTAAACGCCTAAGAATGTACCTGACTAGTAAGTATCTTAAAACCTATGGATTGCTATGTCTCCAAAAGAGAATCAAGCCTGTGTACAGGGGCGTAAACGCAGCAGTGATAGGATTGGAGAGGTTCGGTGAGCAAATGAAGACCCTTTGAAGTCATATTGCATGGTACCGATTCCACGGGTCTCAACTCTGCAGGTTTAAGGTATTCTTCCTTCAGCTAAAACATGCATGTGGAACCCAGAGTATGATCAACCGTGTGAACGGGAGACGTGTTCAAATATGTCTCAGTTCTTCTCCCCTGGTACTCGGGTGCAACATTCCAGAAGCTTTACTAACACTCTCCCCACTTGGAGAGTCAGCGCCTTTAACTTCCTGTTTGGCCCAGTTTGCAGTTTCTGCGGAAGATGAACAGGAATAGGGAGAACCAATGAGAGACTAGCTGGAGGTGTCTGGACGGGCAAATTTAACTCTCATTTCCCACCAGGAAGAGGAAATAACCAAAGGCTCAGCGTGCCGTGCCAGAACCAGATTAGGGCCTGAAGCCATCCTGTGGTGTTGCGGCCAGGTCACAAGAAAGCGAGTTGAAGAAAGGAGCTCAGGGGCACTGTAATTCACAAACCTGCAGAGTTATAAATGACAGCTATCGTCCAAAAATATACTGAAGTAAGGCTGCCAAGAGGACTTGAAAGCGGGGCAGAATTGCAGGAAACCGATTTCAGGAGGTAGACTGGAATTGCATTTCAAGCATAGGAAAAGAGGCAGAACGTCCACAATGATGCACTTGGCCAAAAAGGGCCTATGCGTTTTTTCCTGAATATATTCAGGAAAAAACGCATACGCCCTTTTTGGCCAACCAAGCAAGCTTGCAAAGGAAATCTGCACTACAATGAAGTCTCACTTCCCCCCGGTCAAAAGGGCCATCTGAAAAAAGTGTAAAATCCAGAAAGGCAGGACAGGCCATGGAGAACTGGGAGCCTTGTTATGCTGATGGGCGGGATGTAAATTGCCAACAGACACTCGGGAGAAGTGTATGGTGTTTCCTGAAACATCGAAAAAACAAAGCAACAGAGCCTAGGGCACTTCCACTTATGGTCCTATAGCTTAGGGAAATTAAAATCAAAATGACACAGCCACCCCAAAGTTTGGGACGCCTCTGTTTACAAGAACCTCGTTTACCGTACAAGTTCAATATCACAGAAAGTGAAAAATGGATAAAGAACTTGTGGTACTTACGTACAATGCAGTATCACTCAGCAATGAAATCTATGTCATCAGGCCCATAGCAGCATAATGAGTGGATTCAGGTACGATGATTCTAACTGAAATAAGTCACACAGAAAAAGAAACATCATAAGATATCACTAATACACAGAGTGTAAACTTGGCTACACAGGAACTGAATTCCAAAACAGAACAGGGTCTCAAATTTAGAAAACCAACTTATGCTTGCTTAAGGGGAAAGGTGAGTTGGGGTGCTGCATAAAACCAGAGATTGAAATGAGCACAGATAAAGTTCCTTAAGCCAAATATGGAATAGACAAGAGCTACTCCTTGCTCAACGAAATGGACTCAACACCCCATATTAAACGCCTAAGAATGTACCTGACTAGTAAGTATCTTAAAACCTATGGATTGCTATGTCTCCAAAAGAGAATCAAGTGTGTGTACAGGGGCGTAAACGCAGCAGTGATAGGATTCGAGAGGTTCGGTGAGCAAATGAAGACCCTTTGAAGTCATATTGCATGGTACCGATTCCACGGGTCTCAACTCTGCAGGTTTAAGGTATTCTTCCTTCAGCTAAAACATGCATGTGGAACCCAGAGTATGATCAACCGTGTGAACGGGAGACGTGTTCAAATATGTCTCAGTTCTTCTCCCCTGGTACTCGGGTGCAACATTCCAGACGCTTTACTAACACTCTCCCCACTTGGAGAGTCAGCGCCTTTAACCTCCTGTTTGGCCCAGTTTGCAATTTCTGCGGAAGATTAACAGGAATAGGGAGAACCAATGAGAGACTAGCTGGAGGTGTCTGGACGGGCAAATTTAACTCTCATTTCCCACCAGGAAGAGGAATTAACCAAAGGCTCAGCGTGCCGTGCCGGAACCAGATTAGGGCCTGAAGCCATCCTGTGGTGTTGCAGCCAGGTCACAAGAAAGCGAGTTGAAGAAAGGAGCTCAGGGGCACTGTAATTCACAAACCTGTAGAGTTATAAATGACAGCTATCGTCCAAAAATATACTGAAGTAAGTCTGCCAAGAGGACTTGAAAGCGGGGCAGAATTGCAGGAAACCGATTTCAGGAGGTAGACTGGAATTGCATTAAAAGCATAGGAAAAGAGGCAGAACGTCCACAATGATGCACTTGGCCAAAAAGGGCGTATGCGTTTTTTCCTGAATATATTCAGGAAAAAACGCATACGCCCTTTTTGGCCAACCAAGCAAGCTTGCAAAGGAAATCTGCACTACAATGAAGTCTCACTTCCCCCCGGTCAAAAGGGCCATCTGAAAAAAGTGTAAAATCCAGAAAGGCAGGACAGGCCATGGAGAACTGGGAGCCTTGTTATGCTGATGGGCGGGATGTAAATTGCCAACAGACACTCGGGAGAAGTGTATGGTGTTTCCTGAAACATCGAAAAAACAAAGCAACAGAGCCTAGGGCACTTCCACTTATGGTCCTATAGTTTAGGGAAATTAAAATCAAAATGACACAGCCACCCCAAAGTTTGGGATGCCTCTGTTTACAAGAACCTCGTTTACCGTACAAGTTCAATATCACAGAAAGTGAAAAATGGATAAAGAACTTGTGGTACTTACGTACAATGCAGTATCACTCAGCAATGAAATCTATGTCATCAGGCCCATAGCAGCATAATGAGTGGATTCAGGTACGATGATTCTAACTGAAATAAGTCACACAGAAAAAGAAACATCATAAGATATCACTAATACACAGAGTGTAAACTTGGCTACACAGGAACTGAATTCCAAAACAGAACAGGGTCTCAAATTTAGAAAACCAACTTATGCTTGCTTAAGGGGAAAGGTGAGTTGGGGTGCTGCATAAAACCAGAGATTGAAATGAGCACAGATAAATTTCCTTAAGACAAATATGGAATAGACAAGAGCTACTCCTTGCTCAACGAAATGGACTCAACACCCCATATTAAACGCCTAAGAATGTACCTGACTAGTAAGTATCTTAAAACCTATGGATTGCTATGTCTCCAAAAGAGAATCAAGTGTGTGTACAGGGGCGTAAATGCAGCAGTGATAGGATTGGAGAGGTTCGGTGAGCAAATGAAGACCCTTTGAAGTCATATTGCATGGTTCCCATTCCACGGGTCTCAACTCTGAAGGTTTAAGGTATTCTTCCTTCAGCTAAAACATGCATGTGGAACCCAGAGTATGATCAACCATGTGAACGGGAGACGTGTTCAAATATGTCTCAGTTTTCCTCCCATGGTACTCGGGTGCAACATTCCAGACGCTTTACTAACACTCTCCCCACTTGGAGAGTCAGCGCCTTTAACCTCCTGTTTGGCCCAGTTTGCAATTTCTGAGGAAGATGTACAGGAATAGGGAGAACCAATGAGAGACTAGCTGGAGGTGTCTGGACGGGCAAATTTAACTCTCATTTCCCACCAGGAAGAGGAAATAACCAAAGGCTCAGCGTGCCGTGCCGGAACCAGATTAGGGCCTGAAGCCATCCTGCGGTGTTGCGGCCAGCTCAAAAGAAAGCGAGTTGAAGAAAGGAGCTCAGGGGCACTGTAATTCACAAACCTGCAGAGTTATAAATGACAGCTATCGTCCAAAAATATACTGAAGTAAGGCTGCCAAGAGGACTTGAAAGCGGGGCAGAATTGCAGGAAACCGATTTCAGGAGGTAGACTGGAATTGCATTTCAAGCATAGGAAAAGAGGCAGAACGTCCACAATGATGCACTTGGCCAAAAAGGGCGTATGCGTTTTTTCCTGAATATATTCAGGAAAAAACGCATACGCACTTTTTGGCCAACCAAGCAAGCTTGCAAAGGAAATCTGCTCTACAATGAAGTCTCACTTCCCCCCGGTCAAAAGGGCCATCTGAAAAATGTGTAAAATCCAGAAAGGCAGGACAGGCCATGGAGAACTGGGAGCCTTGTTATGCTGATTGGCGGGATGTAAATTGCCAACAGACACTCGGGAGAAGTGTATGGTGTTTCCTGAAACATCGAAAAAACAAAGCAACAGAGCCTAGGGCACTTCCACTTATGGTCCTATAGCTTAGGGAAATTAAAATAAAAATGACACAGCCACCCCAAAGTTTGGGACGCCTCTGTTTACAAGAACCTCGTTTACCGTACAAGTTCAATATCACAGAAAGTGAAAAATGGATAAAGAACTTGTGGTACTTACGTACAATGCAGTATCACTCAGCAATGAAATCGATGTCATCAGGCCCGTAGCAGCATAATGAGTGGATTCAGGTACGATGATTCTAACTGAAATAAGTCACACAGAAAAAGAAACATCATAAGATATCACTAATACACAGAATGTAAACTTGGCTACACAGGAACTGAATTCCAAAACAGAACAGGGTCTCAAATTTAGAAAAGCAACTTATGCTTGCTTAAGGGGAAAGGTGAGTTGGGGTGCTGCATAAAACCAGAGATTGAAATGAGCACAGATAAAGTTCCTTAAGCCAAATATGGAATAGACAAGAGCTACTCCTTGCTCAGCGAAATGGACTCAACACCCCATATTAAACGCCTAAGAATGTACCTGACTAGTAAGTATCTTAAAACCTATGGATTGCTATGTCTCCAAAAGAGAATCAAGCATGTGTACAGGGGCATAAACACAGCAGTGATAGGATTGGAGAGGTTCGGTGAGCAAATGAAGACCCTTTGAAGTCATATTGCATGGTACCCATTCCACGGGTCTCAACTCTCCAGGTTTAAGGTATTCTTCCTTCAGCTAAAACATGCATGTGGAACCCAGAGTATGATCAACCATGTGAACGGGAGACGTGTTCAAATATGTCTCAGTTCTTCTCCCCTGGTACTCGGGTGCAACATTCCAGACGCTTTACTAACACTCTCCCCACTTGGAGAGTCAGCGCCTTTAACCTCCTGTTTTGCCCAGTTTGCAATTTCTGCGGAAGATGAACAGGAATAGGGAGAACCAATGAGAGACAAGCTGGAGGTGTCTGGACGGGCAAATTTAACTCTCATTTCCCACCAGGAAGAGGAATTAACCAAAGGCTCAGCGTGCCATTCCGGAACCAGATTAGGGCCTGAAGCCATCCTGTGGTGTTGCGGCCAGCTCACAAGAAAGCAAGTTGAAGAAAGGAGCTCAGGGGCACTGTAATTCACAAACCTGCAGAGTTATAAATGACAGCTATCGTCCAAAAATAGACTGAAGTAAGGCTGCCAAGAGGACTTGAAAGCGGGGCAGAATTGCAGGAAACCGATTTCAGGAGGTAGACTGGAATTGCATTTCAAGCATAGGAAAAGAGGCAGAACGTCCACAATGATGCACTTGGCCAAAAAGGGCGTATGCGTTTTTTCCTGAATATATTCAGAAAAAACGCATACGCCCTTTTTGGCCAACCAAGCAAGTTTGCAAAGGAAATCTGCACTACAATGAAGTCTCACTTCCCCCCAGTCAAAAGGGCCATCTGAAAAAAGTGTAAAATCCAGAAAGGCAGGACAGGCCATGGAGAACTGGGAGCCTTGTTATGCTGATGGGCGGGATGTAAATTGCCAACAGACACTCGGGAGAAGTGTATGGTGTTTCCTGAAACATCTAAAAAACAAAGCAACAGAGCCTAAGGCACTTCCACTTATGGTCCTATAGCTTAGGGAAATTAAAATCAAAAAGACACAGCCACCCCAAAGTTTGGGACGCCTCCGTTTACAAGAACCTCATTTACCGTACAAGTTCAATATCACAGAAAGTGAAAAATGGATAAGGAACTTGTGGTACTTACGTACAATGCAGTATCACTCAGCAATGAAATCTATGTCATCAGGCCCGTAACAGCATAATGAGTGGATTCAGGTACGATGATTCTAACTGAAATAAGTCACACAGAAAAAGAAACATCATAAGATATCACTAATACACGGAATGTAAACTTGGCTACACAGGAACTGCATTCCGAAACAGAACAGGGTCTCAAATTTAGAAAACAAACTTATGCTTGCTTAAGGGGAAAGGTGAGTTGGGGTGCTGCATTAAAACCAGAGATTGAAATGAGCACAGATAAAGTTCCTTAAGCCAAATATGGAATAGACAAGAGCTACTCCTTGCTCAACGAAATGGACTCAACACCGCATATTAAACGCCTAAGAATGTACCTGACTAGTAAGTATCTTAAAACCTATGGATTGCTATGTCTCCAAAAGGGAATCAAGCGTGTGTACAGGGGCATAAACGCAGCAGTGATAGGATTGGAGAGGTTCGGTGAGCAAATGAAGACCCTTTGAAGTCATATTGCATGGTACCCATTACACGGGTCTCAACTCTCCAGGTTTAAGGTATTCTTCCTTCAGCTAATACATGCATGTGGAACCCTGAGTATGATCAACCATGTGAACGGGAGACGTGTTCAAATATGTCTCAGTTGTCCTCCCCTGGTACTCGGGTGCAACATTCCAGATGCTTTACTAACACTCTCCCGACTTGGAGAGTCAGTCCCTTTAACCTCCTGTTTGGCCCAGTTTGCAATTTCTGCGGAAGATGAACAGGAATAGCGAGAACCAATGAGAGGCTAGCTGGAGGTGTCTGGACGGGCAAATTTAACTCTCATTTCCCACCAGGAAGAGGAATTAACCAAAGGATCAGCATGCCGGGCCGGAACCAGATTAGGGCCTGAAGCCATCCTGCGGTGTTGCGGCCAGGTCACAAGAAAGCGAGTTGAAGAAAGGAGCTCAGGGACACTGTAATTCACAAACCTGCAGAGTTATAAATGACAGCTATCGTCCAAAAATAGACTGAAGTAAGGCTGCCAAGAGGACTTGAAAGCGGGGCAGAATTGCAGGAAACCGATTTCAGGAGGTAGACTGGAATTGCATTTCAAGCATAGGAAAAGAGGCAGAACGTCCACAATGATGCACTTGGCCAAAAAGGGCGTATGCGTTTTTTCCTGAATATATTCAGGAAAAAACGCATACGCCCTTTTTGGCCAACCAAGCAAGCTTGCAAAGGAAATCTGCACTACAATGAAGTCTCACTTCCCCCCGGTCAAAAGGGCCATCTGAAAAAAGTGTAAAATCCAGAAAGGCAGGACAGGCCATGGAGAACTGGGAGGCTTGTTATGCTGAAGGGCGGGATGTAAATTGCCAACAACCACTGGGGAGAAGTGTATGGTGTTTCCTGAAACATCTAAAAAACAAAGCAACAGAGCCTAGGGCACTTCCACTTATGGTCCTATAGCTTAGGGAATTTAAAATCAAAAAGACACAGCCACCCCAAAGTTTGGAACGGCTCTGTTTACAAGAACCTCGTTTACAGTACAAGTTCAACATCGCAGAAAGTGAAAAATGGGTAAAAAAGTTGTGGTATTTACTTACAAAGCAATATTACTCAGCAATGAAATCTGTGTCATCAGGCCCTTAGCAGCACAATGAGTGGATTCAGGTATGATGATTCTAACTGAAATAAGTCACACAGAAAAAGAAACATCATAAGATATCAGTAATACACGGAATGTAAACTTGGCTACACAGGAACTGAATTACATTACAGAACAGGGTCTCAAATTTAGAAAACCAACTTATGCTTGCTTAAGGGTAAAGGTGAGTTGGGGTGCTGCATAAAACCAGAGATTGAAATGAGCACAGATAAAGTTCCTTAAGCCAAATATGGAATAGACAAGAGCTACTCCTTGCTCAACGAAATGGACTCAACACCGCATATTAAACGCCTAAGAATGTACCTGACTAGTAAGTATCTTAAAACCTATGGATTGCTATGTCTCCAAAAGAGAATCAAGCATGTGTACAGGGGCATAAACGCAGCAGTGATAGGATTGGAGAGGTTCGGTGAGCAAATGAAGACCCTTTGAAGTCATATTGCATGGTACCCATTCCACGGGTTTCAAATACCCAGGTTTAAGGTATTCTTCCTTCAGCTAAAACATGCATGTGGAACCTAGAGTATGATCAACCATGTGATTGGGAGACGTGTTCAAATATGTCTCAGTTTTCGTACCCTGGTACTCGGGTGCAACATTCCAGACGATTTACTAACACTCTCTCGACTTGGAGAGTCAGTCCGTTTAACCTCCTGTTTGGCCCAGTTTGCAATTTCTGCGGAAGATGAACAGGAATAGCGAGAACCAATGAGAGACTAGCTGGAGGTGTCTGGACGGGCAAATTTAACTCTCATTTCCCACCAGGAAGAGGAATTAACCAAAGGCTCAGCGTGCCGTGCCGGAACCAGATTAGGACCTGAAGCCATCCTGCGGTGTTTCGGCCAGCTCACAAGAAAGCCGTTGAAGAAAGGAGCTCAGGGGCACTGTAATTCACAAACCTGCAGAGTTATAAATGACAGCTATCGTCCAAAAATAGACTGAAGTAAGGCTGCCAAGAGGACTTGAAAGCGGGGCAGAATTGCAGGAAACCGATTTCAGGAGGTAGACTGGAATTGCATTGAAAGCATAGGAAAAGAGGCAGAACGTCCACAATGATGCACTTGGCCAAAAAGGGCGTATGCGTTTTTTCCTGAATATATTCAGGAAAAAACGCATACGCCCTTTTTGGCCAACCAAGCAAGCTTGCAAAGGAAATCTGCACTACAATGAAGTCTCACTTCCCCCCGGTCAAAAGGGCCATCTGAAAAAAGTGTAAAATCCAGAAAGGCAGGACAGGCCATGGAGAACTGGGAGCCTTGTTATGCTGATGGGCTGGATGTAAATTGCCAACAACCACTCGGGAGAAGTGTATGGTGTTTCCTGAAACATCTAAAAAACAAAGCAACAGAACCTAGGGCACTTCCACTTATGGTCCTATAGCTTAGGGAAATTAAAATCAAAAAGACACAGCCACCCCAATGTTTGGAACGGCTCTGTTTACAAGAACCTCGTTTACCGTACAAGTTCAATATCACAGAAAGTGAAAAATGGATAAAGAAGTTGTGGTATTTACTTACAAAGCAATATCACTCAGCAATGAAATCTGTGTCATCAGGCCCTTAGCAGCAGAATGAGTGGATTCAGGTATGATGATTCTATCTGAAATAAGTCACACAGAAAAAGAAACATCATAAGATATCAGTAATACACGGAATGTAAACTTGGCTACACAGGAACTGAATTACAGAACAGAACAGGGTCTCAAATTTAGAAAACCAACTTATGCTTGCTTAAGGGGAAAGGTGAGTAGGGGTGCTGCATAAAACCAGAGATTGAAATGAGCACAGATAAAGTTCCTTAAGCCAAATATGGAATAGACAAGAGCTACTCCTTGCTCAACGAAATGGACTCAACACCGCATATTAAACGCCTAAGAATGTACCTGACTAGTAATATCTTAAAACCTATGGATTGCTATGTCTCCAAAAGAGAATCAAGCATGTGTACAGGGGCATAAACGCAGCAGTGATAGGATTGGAGAGGTTCGTGAGCAAATGAAGACCCTTTGAAGTCATATTGCATGGTACCCATTCCACGGGTTTCAACTACCCAGGTTTAAGGTATTCTTCCTTCAGCTAAAACATGCATGTGGAACCTAGAGTATGATCAACCATGTGATCGGGAGACGTGTTCAAATATGTCTCAGTTTTCGTACCCTGGTACTCGGGTGCAACATTCCAGACGCTTTACTAACTCTCTCCCCACTTGGAGAGTCAGTCCCTTTAACCTCCTGTTTGGCCCAGTTTGCAATTTCTGTGGAAGATGAACAGGAATAGCGAGAACCAATGAGAGACTAGCTGGAGGTGTCTGGACGGGCAAATTTAACTCTCATTTCCCACCAGGAAGAGGAAATAACCAAAGGCTCAGCGTGCCGTTCCAGAACCTGATTAGGGCCTGAAGACATCCTGCGGTGTTGCGGCCAGGTCACAAGAAAGCGAGTTGAAGAAAGGAGCTCAGGGGCACTGTAATTCACAAACCTGCAGAGTTATAAATGACAGCTATCGTCCAAAAATATACTGAAGTAAGGCTGCCAAGAGGACTTGAAAGCGGGGCAGAATTGCAGGAAACCGATTTCAGGAGGTAGACTGGAATTGCATTGAAAGCATAGGAAAAGAGGCAGAACGTCCACAATGATGCACTTGGCCAAAAAGGGCGTATGCGTTTTATCCTGAATATATTCAGGAAAAAACGCATACGCCCTTTTGGCCAACCATGCCAACTTGCAAAGGAAATCTGCACTACAATGAAGTCTCACTTCTCCCCGGTCAAAAGGGCCATCTGAAAAAAGTGTAAAATCCAGAAAGGCAGGACAGGCCATGGAGAACTGGGAGCCTTGTTATGCTGATGGGCGGGATGTAAATTGCCAACAGACACTCAGGAGAAGTGTATGGTGTTTCCTGAAACATCTAAAAAACAAAGCAACAGAGCCTAGGGCACTTCCACTTATGGTCCTATAGCTTAGGGAAATTAAAATCAAAAAGACACAGCCACCCCAAAGTTTGGAACGGCTCTGTTTACAAGAACCTCGTTTACAGTACAAGTTCAACATCGCAGAAAGTGAAAAATGGATAAAAATGTTGTGGTATTTACTTACAAAGCAATATTACTCAGCAATGAAATCTGTGTCATCAGGCCCTTAGCTGCAGAATGAGTGGATTCAGGTATGATGATTCTAACTGAAATAAGTCACACAGAAAAAGAAACATCATAAGATATCAGTAATACACGGAATGTAAACTTGGCTACACAGGAACTGAATTACAGAACAGAACAGGGTCTCAAATTTAGAAAACCAACTTATGCTTGCTTAAGGGGAAAGGTGAGTTGGGGTGCTGCATAAAACCAGAGATTGAAATGAGCAGAGATAAAGTTCCTTAAGCCAAATATGGAATAGACAAGAGCTACTCCTTGCTCAACGAAATGGACTCAACACCGCATATTAAACGCCTAAGAATGTACCTGACTAGTAAGTATCTTAAAACCTATGGATTGCTATGTCTCCGAAAGAGAATCAAGCATGTGTACAGGGGCATAAACGCAGCAGTGATAGGATTGGAGAGGTTCAGTGAGCAAATGAAGACCCTTTGAGGTCATATTGCATGGTACCCATTCCACGGGTTTCAAATACCCAGGTTTAAGGTATTCTTCCTTCAGCTAAAACATGCATGTGGAACCTAGAGTATGATCAACCATGTGATCGGGAGACATGTTCAAATATGTCTCAGTTTTCGTACCCCGGTACTCGGGTGCAACATTCCAGACGATTTACTAACAGTCTCCCGACTTGGAGAGTCAGTCCCTTTAACCTCCTGTGTGGCCCAGTTTGCAATTTCTGCGGAAGATGAACAGGAATAGCGAGAACCAATGAGAGACTAGCTGGAGGTGTCTGGACGGGCAAATTTAACTCTCATTTCCCACCAGGAAGAGGAATTAACCAAAGGCTCAGCATGCCGGGCCGGAACCAGATTAGGGCCTGAAGCCATCCTGCGGTGTTGCGGCCAGGTCACAAGAAAACGAGTTGAAGAAAGGAGCTCAGGGGCACTGTAATTCACAAACCTGCAGAGTTATAAATGACAGCTATCGTCCAAAAATACACTGAAGTAAGGCTGCCAAGAGGACTTGAAAGCGGGGCAGAATTGCAGGAAACCGATTTCAGGAGGTAGACTGGAATTGCATTGAAAGCATAGGAAAAGAGGCAGAACGTCCACAATGATGCACTTGGCCAAAAAGGGCGTATGCATTTTTTCCTGAATATATTCAGGAAAAAACGCATACGCCCTTTTTGGCCAACCAAGCAAACTTGCAAAGGAAATCTGCACTACAATGAAGTCTCACTTCCCCCCGGTCTAAAGGGCCATCTGAAAAAGTGTAAAATCCAGAAAGGCAGGACAGGCCATGGAGAACTGGGAGCCTTGTTATGCTGATGGGCGGGATGTAAATTGCCAACAGACACTCAGGAGAAGTGTATGGTGTTTCCTGAAACATCTAAAAAACAAAGCAACAGAGCCTAGGGCACTTCCACTTATGGTCCTATAGCTTAGGGAAATTAAAATCAAAAAGACACAGCCACCCCAAAGTTTGGGACGCCTCTGTTTATAAGAACCTTGTTTACCGTACAAGTTCAATATCACAGAAAGTGAAAAATGGATAAAGAACTTGTGGTAATTACGTACAATGCAGTATCACTCAGCAATGAAATCTATGTCATCAGGCCCGTAGCAGCATAAGGAGTGGATTCAGGTATGATGTTTCTAACTGAAATAAGTCACACAGAAAAAGAAACATCATAAGATATCACTAATACACGGAATATAAACTTGGCTACACAGGAACTGAATTCCAAAACAGAACAGGTTCTCAAATTTAGAAAACCAACTTATGCTTGCTTAAGGGGAAAGGTGAGTTGGGTTGCTGCATAAAACCAGAGATTGAAATGAGCACAGATAATGTTCCTTCAGCCAAATATGGAATAGACAAGAGCTACTCCTTGCTCAACGAAATGGACTCAACACCGCATATTAATCGCCTAAGAATGTACCTGACTAGTAAGTATCTTAAAACCTATGGATTGCTATGTCTCCGAAAGAGAATCAAGCATGTGTACAGGGGCATAAACGCAGCAGTGATAGGATTGGAGAGGTTCAGTGAGCAAATGAAGACCCTTTGAGGTCATATTGCATGGTACCCATTCCACGGGTTTCAACTACCCAGGTTTAAGGTATTCTTCCTTCAGCTAAAACATGCATGTGGAACCTAGAGTATGATCAACCATGTGATCGGGAGACGTGTTCAAATATGTCTCAGTTTTCCTCCCCTGGTACTTGGGTGCAACATTCCAGACGATTTACTAACACTCTCCCCACTTGGAGAGTCAGCCCCTTTAACCTCCTGTTTGGCCCAGTTTGCAATTTCTGTGGAAGATGAACAGGAATAGCGAGAACCAATAAGAGACTAGCTGGAGGTGTCTGGATGGGCAAATTTAACTCTCATTTCCCACCAGGAAGAGGAATTAACCAAAGGCTCAGCATGCCGTGCCAGAACCAGATTAGGGCCTGAAGCCATCCTGCGGTGTTGCGGCCAGGTCACAAGAAAGCGAGTTGAAGAAAGGAGCTCAGGGGCACTGTAATTCACAAACCTGCAGAGTTATAAATGACAGCTATCGTCCAAAAATATACTGAAGTAAGGCTGCCAAGAGGACTTGAAAGCGGGGCAGAATTGCAGGAAACCGATTTCAGGAGGTAGACTGGAATTGCATTGAAAGCATAGGAAAAGAGGCAGAACGTCCACAATGATGCACTTGGCCAAAAAGGGCGTATGCGTTTTTTCCTGAATATATTCAGGAAAAAACGCATACGCACTTTTTGGCCAACCAAACAAATTGCAAAGGAAATCTACACTACAATGAAGTCTCACTTCTCCCCGGTCAAAAGGGCCATCTGAAAAAAGTGTAAAATCCAGAAAGGCAGGACAGGCCATGGAGAACTGGGAGCCTTGTTATGCTGATGGGCGGGATGTAAATTGCCAACAGACACTCAGGAGAAGTGTATGGTGTTTCCTGAAACATCTAAAAAACAAAGCAACAGAGCCTAGGGCACTTCCACTTATGGTCCTATAGCTTAGGGAAATTAAAATCAAAAAGACACAGCCACCCCAAAGTTTGGGACGCCTCCGTTTACAAGAACCTCGTTTACCGTACAAGTTCAATATCACAGAAAGTGAAAAATGGATAAAGAACTTGTGGTACTTACGTACAATGCAGTATCACTCAGCAATGAAATCTATGTCATCAGACCCGTAGCAGCATAATGAGTGGATTCAGGTACGATGATTCTAACTGAAATAAGTCACACAGAAAAAGAAACATCATAAGATATCACTAATACACGGAATGTAAACTTGGCTTCACAGGAACTGCATTCCAAAACAGAACAGGGTCTCAAATTTAGAAAACCAACTTATGCTTGCTTAAGGGGAAAGGTGAGTTGGGGTGCTGCATAAAACCAGAGATTGAAATGAGCACAGATAAAGTTCCTTAAGCCAAATATGGAATAGACAAGAGCTACTCCTTGCTCAACGAAATTGTCTCAAAACCCCATATTAAACGCCTAAGAATGTACCTGACTAGTAAGTATCTTAAAACCTATGGATTGCTATGTCTCCGAAAGAGAATCAAGCGTGTGTACAGGGGCATAAACACAGCAGTGATAGGATTGGAGAGGTTCGGTGAGCAAATGAAGACCCTTTGAAGTCGTATTGCATGGTACCCTTTACACGGGTCTCAACTCTCCAGGTTTAAGGTATTCTTCCTTCAGCTAAAACATGCATGTGGAACCCAGAGTATGATCAACCATGTGAACGGGAGACGTGTTCAAATATGTCTCAGTTTTCCTCCCTTGGTACTCGGGTGCAGCATTCCAGACGCTTTACTAACACTCTCCTGACTTGGAGAGTCAGTCCCTTTAACCTCCTGTTTGGCCCAGTTTGCAATTTCTGCGGAAGATGAACAGGAATAGCGAGAACCAATGAGAGACTAGCTGGAGGTGTCTGGACGGGCAAATTTAACTCTCATTTCCCACCAGGAAGAGGAATTAACCAAAGGCTCAGCGTGCCGTGCCGGAACCAGATTAGGGCCTGAAGCCATCCTGCGGTGTTGTGGCCTGCTCACAAGAAATCGAGTTGAAGAAAGGAGCTCAGGGGCACTGTAATTCACAAACCTGCAGAGTTATAAATGACAGCTATCGTCCAAAAATAGACTGAAGTAAGGCTGCCAAGAGGACTTGAAAGCGGGGCAGAATTGCAGGAAACCGATTTCAGGAGGTAGACTGGAATTGCATTGAAAGCATAGGAAAAGAGGCAGAACGTCCACAATGATGCACTTGGCCAAAAAGGGCGTATGCGTTTTTTCCTGAATATATTCAGGAAAAAACGCATACGCCCTTTTTGGCCAACCAAGCAAGCTTGCAAAGGAAATCTGCACTACAATGAAGTCTCACTTCCCCCCGGTCAAAAGGGCCATCTGAAAAAATTGTAAAATCCAGAAAGGCAGGACAGGCCATGGAGAACTGGGAGCCTTGTTATGCTGATGGGCGGGATGTAAATTGCCAACAGACACTCGGGAGAAGTGTATGGTGTTTCCTGAAACATCGAAAAAACAAAGCAACAGAACCTAGGGCACTTCCACTTATGGTCCTATAGCTTAGGGAAATTAAAATCAAAAAGACACAGTCACCCCAAAGTTTGGAACGGCTCTGTTTACAAGAACCTCGTTTACAGTACAAGTTCAACAACGCAGAAAGTGAAAAATGGAGAAAGAAGTTGTGGTATTTACTTACAAAGCAATATCACTCAGCAATGAAATCTGTGTCATCAGGCCCTTAGCAGCACAATGAGTGGATTCAGGTACGATGATTCTAACTGAAATAAGTCACACAGAAAAAGAAACATCATAAGATATCAGTAATACACGGAATGTAAACTTGGCTACACAGGAACTGAATTACAGAACAGAACAGGGTCTCAAATTTAGAAAACCAACTTATGCTTGCTTAAGGGGAAAGGTGAGTTGGGGTGCTGCATAAAACCAGAGATTGAAATGAGCACAGATAAAGTTCCTTAAGCCAAATATGGAATAGACAAGAGCTACTCCTTGCTCAACGAAATGGACTCAACACCGCATATTAAACGCCTAAGAATGTACCTGACTAGTAATATCTTAAAACCTATGGATTGCTATGTCTCCGAAAGAGAATCAAGCATGTGTACAGGGGCATAAACGCAGCAGTGATAGGATTGGAGAGGTTCGTGAGCAAATGAAGACCCTTTGAAGTCATATTGCATGGTACCCATTCCACGGGTTTCAACTACCCAGGTTTAAGGTATTCTTCCTTCAGCTAAAACATGCATGTGGAACCTAGAGTATGATCAACCATGTGATCGGGAGACGTGTTCAAATATGTCTCAGTTTTCGTACCCTGGTACTCGGGTGCAACATTCCAGACGCTTTACTAACTCTCTCCCCACTTGGAGAGTCAGTCCCTTTAACCTCCTGTTTGGCCCAGTTTGCAATTTCTGTGGAAGATGAACAGGAATAGCGAGAACCAATGAGAGACTAGCTGGAGGTGTCTGGACGGGCAAATTTAACTCTCATTTCCCACCAGGAAGAGGAAATAACCAAAGGCTCAGCGTGCCGTTCCAGAACCTGATTAGGGCCTGAAGACATCCTGCGGTGTTGCGGCCAGGTCACAAGAAAGCGAGTTGAAGAAAGGAGCTCAGGGGCACTGTAATTCACAAACCTGCAGAGTTATAAATGACAGCTATCGTCCAAAAATATACTGAAGTAAGGCTGCCAAGAGGACTTGAAAGCGGGGCAGAATTGCAGGAAACCGATTTCAGGAGGTAGACTGGAATTGCATTGAAAGCATAGGAAAAGAGGCAGAACGTCCACAATGATGCACTTGGCCAAAAAGGGCGTATGCGTTTTATCCTGAATATATTCAGGAAAAAACGCATACGCCCTTTTGGCCAACCATGCCAACTTGCAAAGGAAATCTGCACTACAATGAAGTCTCACTTCTCCCCGGTCAAAAGGGCCATCTGAAAAAAGTGTAAAATCCAGAAAGGCAGGACAGGCCATGGAGAACTGGGAGCCTTGTTATGCTGATGGGCGGGATGTAAATTGCCAACAGACACTCAGGAGAAGTGTATGGTGTTTCCTGAAACATCTAAAAAACAAAGCAACAGAGCCTAGGGCACTTCCACTTATGGTCCTATAGCTTAGGGAAATTAAAATCAAAAAGACACAGCCACCCCAAAGTTTGGAACGGCTCTGTTTACAAGAACCTCGTTTACAGTACAAGTTCAACATCGCAGAAAGTGAAAAATGGATAAAAATGTTGTGGTATTTACTTACAAAGCAATATTACTCAGCAATGAAATCTGTGTCATCAGGCCCTTAGCTGCAGAATGAGTGGATTCAGGTATGATGATTCTAACTGAAATAAGTCACACAGAAAAAGAAACATCATAAGATATCAGTAATACACGGAATGTAAACTTGGCTACACAGGAACTGAATTACAGAACAGAACAGGGTCTCAAATTTAGAAAACCAACTTATGCTTGCTTAAGGGGAAAGGTGAGTTGGGGTGCTGCATAAAACCAGAGATTGAAATGAGCAGAGATAAAGTTCCTTAAGCCAAATATGGAATAGACAAGAGCTACTCCTTGCTCAACGAAATGGACTCAACACCGCATATTAAACGCCTAAGAATGTACCTGACTAGTAAGTATCTTAAAACCTATGGATTGCTATGTCTCCGAAAGAGAATCAAGCATGTGTACAGGGGCATAAACGCAGCAGTGATAGGATTGGAGAGGTTCAGTGAGCAAATGAAGACCCTTTGAGGTCATATTGCATGTACCCATTCCACGGGTTTCAAATACCCAGGTTTAAGGTATTCTTCCTTCAGCTAAAACATGCATGTGGAACCTAGAGTATGATCAACCATGTGATCGGGAGACATGTTCAAATATGTCTCAGTTTTCGTACCCCGGTACTCGGGTGCAACATTCCAGACGATTTACTAACAGTCTCCCGACTTGGAGAGTCAGTCCCTTTAACCTCCTGTGTGGCCCAGTTTGCAATTTCTGCGGAAGATGAACAGGAATAGCGAGAACCAATGAGAGACTAGCTGGAGGTGTCTGGACGGGCAAATTTAACTCTCATTTCCCACCAGGAAGAGGAATTAACCAAAGGCTCAGCATGCCGGGCCGGAACCAGATTAGGGCCTGAAGCCATCCTGCGGTGTTGCGGCCAGGTCACAAGAAAACGAGTTGAAGAAAGGAGCTCAGGGGCACTGTAATTCACAAACCTGCAGAGTTATAAATGACAGCTATCGTCCAAAAATACACTGAAGTAAGGCTGCCAAGAGGACTTGAAAGCGGGGCAGAATTGCAGGAAACCGATTTCAGGAGGTAGACTGGAATTGCATTGAAAGCATAGGAAAAGAGGCAGAACGTCCACAATGATGCACTTGGCCAAAAAGGGCGTATGCGTTTTTTCCTGAATATATTCAGGAAAAAACGCATACGCCCTTTTTGGCCAACCAAGCAAACTTGCAAAGGAAATCTGCACTACAATGAAGTCTCACTTCCCCCCGGTCTAAAGGGCCATCTGAAAAAGTGTAAAATCCAGAAAGGCAGGACAGGCCATGGAGAACTGGGAGCCTTGTTATGCTGATGGGCGGGATGTAAATTGCCAACAGACACTCAGGAGAAGTGTATGGTGTTTCCTGAAACATCTAAAAAACAAAGCAACAGAGCCTAGGGCACTTCCACTTATGGTCCTATAGCTTAGGGAAATTAAAATCAAAAAGACACAGCCACCCCAAAGTTTGGGACGCCTCTGTTTATAAGAACCTTGTTTACCGTACAAGTTCAATATCACAGAAAGTGAAAAATGGATAAAGAACTTGTGGTAATTACGTACAATGCAGTATCACTCAGCAATGAAATCTATGTCATCAGGCCCGTAGCAGCATAAGGAGTGGATTCAGGTATGATGTTTCTAACTGAAATAAGTCACACAGAAAAAGAAACATCATAAGATATCACTAATACACGGAATATAAACTTGGCTACACAGGAACTGAATTCCAAAACAGAACAGGTTCTCAAATTTAGAAAACCAACTTATGCTTGCTTAAGGGGAAAGGTGAGTTGGGTTGCTGCATAAAACCAGAGATTGAAATGAGCACAGATAATGTTCCTTCAGCCAAATATGGAATAGACAAGAGCTACTCCTTGCTCAACGAAATGGACTCAACACCTCATATTAATCGCCTAAGAATGTACCTGACTAGTAAGTATCTTAAAACCTATGGATTGCTATGTCTCCGAAAGAGAATCAAGCATGTGTACAGGGGCATAAACGCAGCAGTGATAGGATTGGAGAGGTTCAGTGAGCAAATGAAGACCCTTTGAGGTCATATTGCATGGTACCCATTCCACGGGTTTCAACTACCCAGGTTTAAGGTATTCTTCCTTCAGCTAAAACATGCATGTGGAACCTAGAGTATGATCAACCATGTGATCGGGAGACGTGTTCAAATATGTCTCAGTTTTCCTCCCCTGGTACTTGGGTGCAACATTCCAGACGATTTACTAACACTCTCCCCACTTGGAGAGTCAGCCCCTTTAACCTCCTGTTTGGCCCAGTTTGCAATTTCTGTGGAAGATGAACAGGAATAGCGAGAACCAATAAGAGACTAGCTGGAGGTGTCTGGATGGGCAAATTTAACTCTCATTTCCCACCAGGAAGAGGAATTAACCAAAGGCTCAGCATGCCGTGCCAGAACCAGATTAGGGCCTGAAGCCATCCTGCGGTGTTGCGGCCAGGTCACAAGAAAGCGAGTTGAAGAAAGGAGCTCAGGGGCACTGTAATTCACAAACCTGCAGAGTTATAAATGACAGCTATCGTCCAAAAATATACTGAAGTAAGGCTGCCAAGAGGACTTGAAAGCGGGGCAGAATTGCAGGAAACCGATTTCAGGAGGTAGACTGGAATTGCATTGAAAGCATAGGAAAAGAGGCAGAACGTCCACAATGATGCACTTGGCCAAAAAGGGCGTATGCGTTTTTTCCTGAATATATTCAGGAAAAAACGCATACGCACTTTTTGGCCAACCAAGCAAATTGCAAAGGAAATCTACACTACAATGAAGTCTCACTTCTCCCCGGTCAAAAGGGCCATCTGAAAAAAGTGTAAAATCCAGAAAGGCAGGACAGGCCATGGAGAACTGGGAGCCTTGTTATGCTGATGGGCGGGATGTAAATTGCCAACAGACACTCAGGAGAAGTGTATGGTGTTTCCTGAAACATCTAAAAAACAAAGCAACAGAGCCTAGGGCACTTCCACTTATGGTCCTATAGCTTAGGGAAATTAAAATCAAAAAGACACAGCCACCCCAAAGTTTGGGACGCCTCCGTTTACAAGAACCTCGTTTACCGTACAAGTTCAATATCACAGAAAGTGAAAAATGGATAAAGAACTTGTGGTACTTACGTACAATGCAGTATCACTCAGCAATGAAATCTATGTCATCAGACCCGTAGCAGCATAATGAGTGGATTCAGGTACGATGATTCTAACTGAAATAAGTCACACAGAAAAAGAAACATCATAAGATATCACTAATACACGGAATGTAAACTTGGCTTCACAGGAACTGCATTCCAAAACAGAACAGGGTCTCAAATTTAGAAAACCAACTTATGCTTGCTTAAGGGGAAAGGTGAGTTGGGGTGCTGCATAAAACCAGAGATTGAAATGAGCACAGATAAAGTTCCTTAAGCCAAATATGGAATAGACAAGAGCTACTCCTTGCTCAACGAAATGGACTCAAAACCCCATATTAAACGCCTAAGAATGTACCTGACTAGTAAGTATCTTAAAACCTATGGATTGCTATGTCTCCGAAAGAGAATCAAGCGTGTGTACAGGGGCATAAACACAGCAGTGATAGGATTGGAGAGGTTCGGTGAGCAAATGAAGACCCTTTGAAGTCGTATTGCATGGTACCCTTTACACGGGTCTCAACTCTCCAGGTTTAAGGTATTCTTCCTTCAGCTAAAACATGCATGTGGAACCCAGAGTATGATCAACCATGTGAACGGGAGACGTGTTCAAATATGTCTCAGTTTTCCTCCCTTGGTACTCGGGTGCAGCATTCCAGACGCTTTACTAACACTCTCCTGACTTGGAGAGTCAGTCCCTTTAACCTCCTGTTTGGCCCAGTTTGCAATTTCTGCGGAAGATGAACAGGAATAGCGAGAACCAATGAGAGACTAGCTGGAGGTGTCTGGACGGGCAAATTTAACTCTCATTTCCCACCAGGAAGAGGAATTAACCAAAGGCTCAGCGTGCCGTGCCGGAACCAGATTAGGGCCTGAAGCCATCCTGCGGTGTTGTGGCCTGCTCACAAGAAAGCGAGTTGAAGAAAGGAGCTCAGGGGCACTGTAATTCACAAACCTGCAGAGTTATAAATGACAGCTATCGTCCAAAAATAGACTGAAGTAAGGCTGCCAAGAGGACTTGAAAGCGGGGCAGAATTGCAGGAAACCGATTTCAGGAGGTAGACTGGAATTGCATTGAAAGCATAGGAAAAGAGGCAGAACGTCCACAATGATGCACTTGGCCAAAAAGGGCGTATGCGTTTTTTCCTGAATATATTCAGGAAAAAACGCATACGCCCTTTTTGGCCAACCAAGCAAGCTTGCAAAGGAAATCTGCACTACAATGAAGTCTCACTTCCCCCCGGTCAAAAGGGCCATCTGAAAAAATTGTAAAATCCAGAAAGGCAGGACAGGCCATGGAGAACTGGGAGCCTTGTTATGCTGATGGGCGGGATGTAAATTGCCAACAGACACTCGGGAGAAGTGTATGGTGTTTCCTGAAACATCTAAAAAACAAAGCAACAGAACCTAGGGCACTTCCACTTATGGTCCTATAGCTTAGGGAAATTAAAATCAAAAAGACACAGTCACCCCAAAGTTTGGAACGGCTCTGTTTACAAGAACCTCGTTTACAGTACAAGTTCAACAACGCAGAAAGTGAAAAATGGAGAAAGAAGTTGTGGTATTTACTTACAAAGCAATATCACTCAGCAATGAAATCTGTGTCATCAGGCCCTTAGCAGCACAATGAGTGGATTCAGGTACGATGATTCTAACTGAAATAAGTCACACAGAAAAAGAAACATCATAAGATATCAGTAATACACGGAATGTAAACTTGGCTACACAGGAACAGAATTACAGAACAGAACAGGGTCTCAAATTTAGAAAACCAACTTATGCTTGCTTAAGGGTAAAGGTGAGTTGGGGTGCTGCATAAAACCAGAGATTGAAATGAGCACAGATAAAGTTCCTTAAGCCAAATATGGAATAGACAAGAGCTACTCCTTGCTCAACGAAATGGACTCAACACCGCATATTAAACGCCTAAGAATGTACCTGACTAGTAAGTATCTTAAAACCTATGGATTGCTATGTCTCCGAAAGAGAATCAAGCATGTGTACAGGGGCATAAACGCAGCAGTGATAGGATTGGAGAGCTTCGGTGAGCAAATGAAGACCCTTTGAAGTCATATTGCATGGTACCCATTACACGGGTTTCAACTACCAAGGTTTAAGGTATTCTTCCTTCAGCTAAAACATGCATGTGGAACCTAGAGTATGATCAACCATGTGATCGGGAGACGTGTTCAAATATGTCTCAGTTTTCGTACCCTGGTACTAGGGTGCAACATTCCAGACGCTTTACTAACACTCTCCCCACTTGGAGAGTCAGCGCCTTTAACCTCCTGTTTGGCCCAGTTTGCAATTTCTGCGGAAGATGAACAGGAATAGCGAGAACCAATGAGAGACTAGCTGGAGGTGTCTGGACGGGCAAATTTAACTCTCATTTCCCACCAGGAAGAGGAATTATCCAAAGGCTCAGCGTGCCGTGCCGGAACCAGATTAGGGCCTGAAGCCATCCTGCGGTGTTGCGGCCAGCTCACAAGAAAGCGAGTTGAAGAAAGGAGCTCAGGGGCACTGTAATTCACAAACCTGCAGAGTTATAAATGACAGCTATCGTCCAAAAATAGACTGAAGTAAGGCTGCCAAGATGACTTGAAAGCGGGGCAGAATTGCAGGAAACCGATTTCAGGAGGTAGACTGGAATTGCATTGAAAGCATAGGAAAAGAGGCAGAACGTCCACAATGATGCACTTGGCCAAAAAGGGCGTATGCGTTTTTTCCTGAATATATTCAGGAAAAAACACATACGCCCTTTTTGGCCAACCAAGCAAGCTTGCAAAGGAAATCTGCACTACAATGAAGTCTCACTTCCCCCCGGTCAAAAGGGCCATCTGAAAAAAGTGTAAAATCCAGAAAGGCAGGACAGGCCATGGAGAACAGGGAGCCTTGTTATGCTGATGGGCGGGATGTAAATTGCCAACAGACACTCGGGAGAAGTGTATGGTGTTTCCTGAAACATCTAAAAAACAAAGCAACAGAGCCTAGGGCACTTCCACTTATGGTCCTATAGCTTAGGGAAATTAAAATCAAAAAGATACAACCATCCCAAAGTTTGGGACGCCTCTGTTTACAAGAACCTCGTTTACCGTACAAGTTCAATATCACAGAAAGTGAAAAATGGATAAAGAACTTGTGGTACTTCCGTACAATGCAGTATCACTCAGCAATGAAATCTATGTCATCAGGCCCGTAGCAGCATAATGAGTGGATTCAGGTACGATGATTCTAACTGAAATAAGTCACACAGAAAAAGAAACATCATAAGATATCACTAATACACGGAATGTAAACTTGGCTACAAAGGAACTGCATTCCAAAACAGAACAGGGTCTCAAATTTAGAAAACCAACTTATGCTTGCTTAAGGGGAAAGGTGAGTTGGGGTGTTGCATAAAACCAGAGATTGAAATGAGCACAGATAAAGTTCCTTAAGCCAAATATGGAATAGACAAGAGCTACTCCTTGCTCAACGAAATGGACTCAACACCGCATATTAAACGCCTAAGAATGTACCTGACTTGTAAGTATCTTAAAACCTATGGATTGCTATGTCTCCGAAAGAGAATCAAGCATGTGTACAGGGACATAAATGCAGCAGTGATAGGATTGGAGAGGTTCGGTGAGCAAATGAAGACCCTTTGAAGTCATATTGCATGGTACCCATTCCACGGGTTTCAACTACCCAGGTTTTAGGTATTCTTCCTTCAGCTAAAACATGCATGTGGAACCCAGAGTATGATCAACCATGTGATCGGGAGACGTGTTCAAATATGTCTCAGATTTCCTCCCCTGGTACTCGGGTGCAACATTCCAGACGCTTTACTAACACTCTCCCCACTTGGAGAGTCAGTCCCTTTAACCTCCTGTTTGGCCCAGTTTGCAATTCCTGCGGAAGATGAACAGGAATAGCGAGAACCAATGAGAGACTAGCTGGAGGTGTCTGGACGGGCAAATTTAACTCTCATTTCCCACCAGGAAGAGGAATTATCCAAAGGCTCAGCGTGCCGTGCCGGAACCAGATTAGGGCCTGAAGCCATCCTGTGGTGTTGCGGCCAGCTCACAAGAAAGCGAGTTGAAGAAAGGAGCTCAGGGGCACTGTAATTCACACACCTGCAGAGTTATAAATGACAGCTATCGTCCAAAACTAGACTGAAGTAAGGCTGCCAAGAGGACTTGAAAGCGGGGCAGAATTGCAGGAAACCGATTTCAGGAGGTAGACTGGAATTGCATTGAAAGCATAGGAAAAGAGGCAGAACGTCCACAATGATGCACTTGGCCAAAAAGGGCATATGCGTTTTTTCCTGAATATATTCAGGAAAAAACGCATATGCCCTTTTTGGCCAACCAAGCAAGCTTGCAAAGGAAATCTGCACTACAATGAAGTCTCACTTCCCCCCGGTCAAAACGGCCATCTGAAAAAAGTGTAAAATCCAGAAAGGCAACAGGCCATGGAGAACTGGGAGCCTTGTTATGCTGATGGGCGGGATGTAAATTGCCAACAGACACTCGGGAGAAGTGTATGGTGTTTCCTGAAACATCCAAAAAACAAAGCAACAGAACCTAGGGCACTTCCACTTATGGTCCTATAGCTTAGGGAAATTAAAATCAAAAAGACACAGCCACCCCAAAGTTTGGAACGGCTCTGTTTACAAGAACCTCGTTTACAGTACAAATTCAACATCGCAGAAAGTGAAAAATGGATAAAGAACTTGTGGTACTTACGTACAATGCAGTATCACTCAGCAATGAAATCTATGTCATCAGGCCCGTAGCAGCACAATGAGTGGATTCAGGTACTATGATTCTAACTGAAATAAGTCACACAGAAAAAGAAACATCATAAGATATCACTAATACACGGAATGTAAAATTGGCTACACAGGAACTGAATTCCAAAACAGAACAGGGTCTCAAATTTAGAAAACCAACTTATGCTTGCTTAAGGGGAAAGGTGAGTTGGGGTGCTGCATTAAACCAGAGATTGAAATGAGCACAGATAAAGTTCCTTAAGCCAAATATGGAATAGACAAGAGCTACTCCTTGCTCAACGAAATGGACTCAACACCCCATATTAAACGCTTAAGAATGTACCTGACTAGTAAGTATCTTAAAACCTATGGATTGCTATGGCTCCAAAAAGAATCAAGTGTGTGTACAGGGGCATAAACGCAGCAGTGATAGGATTGGAGAGGTGCGGTGAGCAAATGAAGACCCTTTGAAGTCATATTGCATGGTACCCATTACACAGGTCTAAACTCTCCAGGTTTAAGGTATTCTTCCTTCAGCTAAAACATGCATGTGGAACCCAGAGTATGATCAACCATGTGAACGGGAGACGTGTTCAAATATGTCTCAGTTTTCCTCCCCTGGTACTCGGGTGCAACATTCCAGATGCTTTACTAACACTCTCCTTACTTGGAGAGTCAGCGCCTTTAACCTCCTGTTTGCCCCAGTTTGCAATTTCTGCGGAAGATGAACAGGAATAGCGAGAACCAATGAGAGACTACCTGGAGGTGTCTGAATGGGCAAATTTAACTCTCATTTCCCACCAGGAAGAGGAATTAACCAAAGGCTCAGCGTGCCATGCCGGAACCACTTTAGGGCCTGAAGACATCCTGCGGTGTTGCGGCCAGCTCACAAGAAAGCGAGTTGAAGAAACGAGCACAGGGGCACTGTAATTCACAAACCTGCAGAGTTATAAATGACAGCTATCGTCCATAAATATACTGAAGTAAGGCTGCCAAGAGGACTTGAAAGTGGGGCATAATTGCAGGAAACCGATTTCAGGAGGTAGACAGGAATTGCATTTCAAGCATAGGAAAAGAGGCAGAACGTCCACAGTGATGCACTTGGCCAAAAAGGGCGTATGCGTTTTTTCCTGAATATATTCAGGAAAAAACGCATACGTACTTTTTGGCCAACCAAGCAAACTTGCAAAGGAAATCTGCACTACAATGAAGTCTCACTTCCCCCCGGTCAAAAGGGCCATCTGAAAAAAGTGTAAAATCCAGAAAGGCAGGACAGGCCATGGAGAACTGGGAGCCTTGTTATGCTGATGGGCGGGATGTAAATTGCCAACAGACACTCGGGAGAAGTGTATGGTGTTTCCTGAAACATCCAAAAAACAAAGCAACAGAGCCTAGGGCACTTCCACTTATGGTCCTATAGCTTAGGGAAATTAAAATCAAAAAGACACAGCCACCCCAAAGTTTGGAACGGCTCTGTTTACAAGAACCTCGTTTACAGTACAAATTCAACATCGCAGAAAGTGAAAAATGGATAAAGAAGTTGTGGTATTTACTTACAAAGCAATATCACTCAGCAATGAAAT
>NW_027193060.1:0-97000 GCF_949987515.2 Delphinus delphis
AGGTTCTGTGAGCAAATGAAGACCCTTTGAAGTCATATTGCATGGTACCCATTCCACGGGTTTCAACTACCCAGGTTTTAGGTATTCTTCCTTCAGCTAAAACATGCATGTGGAACCCAGAGTATGATCAACCATGTGATCGGGAGACGTGTTCAAATATGTCTCAGTTTTCCTCCCCTGGTACTCGGGTGCAACATTCCAGACGCTTTACTAACACTCTCCCCACTTGGAGAGTCAGCGCCTTTAACCTCCTGTTTAGCCCAGTTTGCAATTTCTGCGGAAGATGAACAGGAATAGCGAGAACCAATGAGAGACTAGCTGGAGGTGTCTGGACGGGCAAATTTAACTCTCATTTCCCACCAGGAAGAGGAAATAACCAAAGGCTCAGCATGCCGTACCGGAACCAGATTAGGGCCTGAAGCCATCCTGCGGTGTGGCGGCCAGCTCAAAAGAAAGCGAGTTGAAGAAAGGAGCTCAGGGGCACTGTAATTCACAAACCTGCAGAGTTATAAATGACAGCTATCGTCCAAAAATATACTGAAGTAAGGCTGCCAAGAGGACTTGAAAGTGGGGCAGAATTGCAGGAAACCGATTTCAGGAGGTAGACTGGAATTGCATTGAAAGCATAGGAAAAGAGGCAGAACGTCCACAATGATGCACTTGGCCAAAAAGTGCGTATGCGTTTTTTTCTGAATATATTCAGGAAAAAACGCATACGCCCTTTTTGGCCAACCAAGCAAGCTTGCAAAGGAAATCTGCACTACAATGAAGTCTCACTTCCCCCTGGTCAAAAGGGCCATCTGAAAAAAGTGTAAAATCCAGAAAGGCAGGACAGGCCATGGAGAACTGGGAGCCTGGTTATGCTGATGGGCGGGATGTAAATTGCCAACAACCACTTGGGAGAAGTATATGGTGTTTCCTGAAACATCTAAAAAACAAAGCAACAGAACCTACGGCACTTCCACTTATGGTCCTATAGCTTAGGGAAATTAAAATCAAAAAGACACAGCCACCCCAAAGTTTGGGACGCCTCTGTTTACAAGAACCTCGTTTACAGAACAAGTTCAACATCGTAGAAAGTGAAAAATGGATAAAGAAGTTGTGGTATTTACTTACAAAGCAATATCACCAAGCAATGAAATCTGTGTCATCAGGCCCTTAGCAGCACAATGAGTGGATTCAGGTATGATGATTCTAACTGAAATAAGTCACACAGAAAAAGAAACATCATAAGATATCAGTAGTACACGGAATGGAAACTTGGCTACACAGGAACTGAATTACAGAACAGAACAGGGTCTCAAATTTAGAAAACCAACTTATGCTTGCTTAAGGGGAAAGGTGAGTTGGGGTGCTGCATAAAACCAGAGATTGAAATGAGCACAGATAAAGTTCCTTAAGCCAAATATGGAATAAACAAGAGCTACTCCTTGCTCAAAGAAATGGACTCAACACCCCATATTAAACGCCTAAGAATGTACCTGACTAGTAAGTATCTTAAAACCTATGGATTGCTATGTCTCCGAAAGAGAATCAAGCATGTGTACAGGGGCATAAACGCAGCAGTGATAGGATTGGAGAGGTTCTGTGAGCAAATGAAGACCCTTTGAAGTCATATTGCATGGTACCCATTCCACGGGTTTCAACTACCCAGGTTTTAGGTATTCTTCCTTCAGCTAAAACATGCATGTGGAACCCAGAGTATGATCAACCATGTGATCGGGAGACGTGTTCAAATATGTCTCAGTTTTCCTCCCCTGGTACTCGGGTGCAACATTCCAGACGCTTTACTAACACTCTCCCCACTTGGAGAGTCAGCGCCTTTAACCTCCTGTTTGGCACAGTTTGCAATTTCTGCGGAAGATGAACAGGAATAGCGAGAACCAATGAGAGACTAGCTGGAGGTGTCTGGACGGGCAAATTTAACTCTCATTTCCCTCCAGGATGAGGAAATAACCAGAGGCTCAGCGTGCCGTGCCGGAACCAGATTAGGGCCTGAAGCCATCCTGCGGTGTTGCGGCCAGGTCACAAGAAAGCGAGTTGAAGAAAGGAGCTCAGGGGCACTGTAATTCACAAACCTGCAGAGTTATAAATGACAGCTATCGTCCAAAAATAGACTGAAGTAAGGCTGCCAAGAGGACTTCAAAGTGAGGCAGAATTGCAGGAAACCGATTTCAGGAGGTAGACTGGAATTGCATTGAAAGAATAGGAAAAGAGGCAGAACGTCCACAATGATGCACTTGGCCAAAAAGGGCGTATGCGTTTTTTCCTGAATATATTCAGGAAAAAACGCATACGCCCTTTTTGGCCAACCAAGCAAGCTTGCAAAGGAAATCTGCACTACAATGAAGTCTCACTTCCCCCTTGTCAAAAGAGTCATCTGAAAAAAGGGTAAAATCCAGAAAGGCAGGACAGGCCATGGAGAACTGGGAGCCTTGTTATGCTGATGGGCGGGATGTAAATTGCCAACAACCACTCGGGAGAAGTGTATGGTGTTTCCTGAAACATCTAAAAACAAAGCAACAGAACCTAGGGCACTTCCACTTATGGTCCTATAGCTTAGGGAAATTAAAATCAAAAAGACACAGCCACCGCAAAGTTTGGGACGCCTCTGTTTACAAGAACCTCGTTTACAGTACAAGTTCAACATCGCAGAAAGTGAAAAATGGATAAAGAAGTTGTGGTATTTACTTACAAAGCAATATCACTCAGCAATGAAATCTGTGTCATGAGGCCCTTAGCAGCACAATGAGTGGATTCAGGTATGATGATTCTAACTGAAATAAGTCACACAGAAAAAGAAACATCATAAGTTATCAGTAATACACGGAATGGAAACTTGGCTACACAGGAACTGAATTACAGAACAGAACAGGGTCTCAAAATTAGAAAACCAACTTATGCTTGCTTAAGGGGAAAGGTGAGTTGGGGTGCTGCATAAAACCAGAGATTGAAATGAGCACAGATAAAGTTCCTTAAGCCAAATATGGAATAAACAAGAGCTACTCCTTGCTCAAAGAAATGGACTCAACACCCCATATTAAACGCCTAAGAATGTACCTGACTAGTAAGTATCTTAAAACCTATGGATTCCTATGTCTCCGAAAGAGAATCAAGCATGTGTACAGGGGCATAAACGCAGCAGTGATAGGATTGGAGAGGTTCTGTGAGCAAATGAAGACCCTTTGAAGTCATATTGCATGGTACCCATTCCACGGGTTTCAACTACCCAGGTTTTAGGTATTCTTCCTTCAGCTAAAACATGCATGTGGAACCCAGAGTATGATCAACCATGTGATCGGGAGACGTGTTCAAATATGTCTCAGTTTTCCTCCCCTGGTACTCGGGTGCAACATTCCAGACGCTTTACTAACACTCTCCCCACTTGGAGAGTCAGCGCCTTTAACCTCCTGTTTGGCACAGTTTGCAATTTCTGCGGAAGATGAACAGGAATAGCGAGAACCAATGAGAGACTAGCTGGAGGTGTCTGGACGGGCAAATTTAACTCTCATTTCCCACCAGGATGAGGAAATAACCAGAGGCTCAGCGTGCCGTGCCGGAACCAGATTAGGGCCTGAAGCCATCCTGCGGTGTTGCGGCCAGGTCACAAGAAAGCGAGTTGAAGAAAGGAGCTCAGGGGCACTGTAATTCACAAACCTGCAGAGTTATAAATGACAGCTATCGTCCAAAAATAGACTGAAGTAAGGCTGCCAAGAGGACTTGAAAGCGGGGCAGAATTGCAGGAAACCGATTTCAGGAGGTAGACTGGAATTGCATTGAAAGCATAGGAAAAGAGGCAGAACGTCCACAATGATGCACTTGGCCAAAAAGGGCGTATGCGTTTTTTCCTGAATATATTCAGGAAAAAACGCATACGCCCTTTTTGGCCAACCAAGCAAGCTTGCAAAGGAAATCTGCACTACAATGAAGTCTCACTTCCCCCTTGTCAAAAGGGTCATGTGAAAAAAGGGTAAAATCCAGAAAGGCAGGACAGGCCATGGAGAACTGGGAGCCTTGTTATGCTGATGGGCGGGATGTAAATTGCCAACAACCACTCGGGAGAAGTGTATGGTGTTTCCTGAAACATCTAAAAACAAAGCAACAAAACCTAGGGCACTTCCACTTATGGTGCTATAGCTTAGGGAAATTAAAATCAAAAAGACACAGCCACCCCAAAGTTTGGGACGCCTCTGTTTACAAGAACCTCGTTTACAGTACAAGTTCAACATCGCAGAAAGTGAAAAATGGATAAAGAACTTGTGGTATTTACTTACAAAGCAATATCACTCAGCAATGAAATCTGTGTCATCAGGCCCTTAGCAGCACAATGAGTGGATTCAGGTATGATGATTCTAACTGAAATAAGTCACACAGAAAAAGAAATATCATAAGATACCAGTAATACACGGAATGGAAACTTGGCTACACAGGAACTGAATTACAGAACAGAACAGGGTCTCAAATTTAGAAAACCAACTTATGCTTGCTTAAGGGTAAAGGTGAGTTGGGGTGCTGCATAAAACCAGAGGTTGAAATGAGCACAGATAAAGTTCCTTAAGCCAAATATGGAATAGACAAGAGCTACTCCTTGCTCAACGAAATGGACTCAACACCGCATATTAAACGCCTAAGAATGTACCTGACTAGTAAGTATCTTAAAACCTATGGATTGCTATGTCTCCGAAAGAGAATCAAGCATGTGTACAGGGGCATAAACGCAGCAGTGATAGGATTGGAGAGGTTCGTGAGCAAATGAAGACCCTTTGAAGTCATATTGCATGGTACCCATTCCACGGGTTTCAACTACCCAGGTTTAAGGTATTCTTCCTTCAGGTAAAACATGCATGTGGAACCCAGAGTATGATCAACCATGTGATCGGGAGACGTGTTCAAATATGTCTCAGTTTTCGTACCCTGGTACTCGGGTGCAACATTCCAGACGCTTTACTAACACTCTCCCCACTTGGAGAGTCAGTCCCTTTAACCTCCTGTTTGGCCCAGTTTGCAATTTCTGTGGAAGATGAACAGGAATAGCGAGAACCAATGAGAGACTAGCTGGAGGTGTCTGGATGGGCAAATTTAACTCTCATTTCCCACCAGGAAGAGGAATTAACCAAAGGCTCAGCGTGCCGTGCCGGAACCAGATTAGGGCCTGAAGACATCCTGCGGTGTTGCGGCCAGGTCACAAGAAAGCGAGTTGAAGAAAGGAGCTCAGGGGCACTGTAATTCACAAACGTGCAGAGTTATAAATGACAGCTATCGTCCAAAAATAGACTGAAGTAAGGCTGCCAAGAGGACTTGAAAGCGGGGCAGAATTGCAGGAAACCGATTTCAGGAGGTAGACTGGAATTGCATTGAAAGCATAGGAAAAGAGGCAGAACGTCCACAATGATGCACTTGGCCAAAAAGGGCGTATGCGTTTTTTCCTGAATATATTCAGGAAAAAACGCATACGCCCTTTTTGGCCAACCAAGCAAACTTGCAAAGGAAATCTGCACTACAATGAAGTCTCACTTCCCCCCGGTCAAAAGGGCCATCTGAAAAAAGTGTAAAATCCAGAAAGGCAGGACAGGCCATGGAGAACTGGGAGCCTTGTTATGCTGATGGGCGGGATGTAAATTGCCAACAACCACTCGGGAGAAGTGTATGGTGTTTCCTGAAACATCTAAAAACAAAGCAACAGAACCTAGGGCACTTCCACTTATGGTCCTATAGCTTAGGGAAATTAAAATCAAAAAGACACAGCCACCCCAAAGTTTGGGACGCCTCTGTTTACAAGAACCTCGTTTACAGAACAAGTTCAACATCGCAGAAAGTGAAAAATGGATAAAGAAGTTGTGGTATTTACTTACAAAGCAATATCACCAAGCAATGAAATCTGTGTCATCAGGCCCTTAGCAGCACAATGAGTGGATTCAGGTATGATGATTCTAACTGAAATAAGTCACAAAGAAAAAGAAACATCATAAGATATCAGTAGTACACGGAATGGAAACTTGGCTACACAGGAACTGAATTACAGAACAGAACAGGGTCTCAAACTTACAAAACCAACTTATGCTTGCTTAAGGGGAAAGGTGAGTTGGGGTGCTGCATAAAACCAGAGATTGAAATGAGCACAGATAAAGTTCCTTAAGCCAAATATGGAATAAACAAGAGCTACTCCTTGCTCAAAGAAATGGACTCAACACCCCATATTAAACGCCTAAGAATGTACCTGACTAGTAAGTATCTTAAAACCTATGGATTGCTATGTCTCCGAAAGAGAATCAAGCATGTGTACAGGGGCATAAACGCAGCAGTGATAGGATTGGAGAGGTTCTGTGAGCAAATGAAGACCCTTTGAAGTCATACTGCATGGTACCCATTCCACGGGTTTCAACTACCCAGGTTTTAGGTATTCTTCCTTCAGCAAAAACATGCATGTGGAACCCAGAGTATGATCAACCATGTGATCGGGAGACGTGTTCAAATATGTCTCAGTTTTCCTCCCCTGGTACTCGGGTGCAACATTCCAGACGCTTTACTAACACTCTCCCCACTTGGAGAGTCAGCGCCTTTAACCTCCTGTTTGACACAGTTTGCAAATTCTGCGGAAGATGAACAGGAATAGCGAGAACCAATGAGAGGCTAGCTGGAGGTGTCTGGACGGGCAAATTTAACTCTCATTTCCCACCAGGAAGAGGAATTAACCAAAGGCTCAGCATGCCGGGCCAGAACAAGATTAGGGCCTGAAGCCATCCTGCGGTGTTGCGGCCAGGTCACAAGAAAGCGAGTTGAAGAAAGGAGCTCAGGGGCACTGTAATTCACAAACCTGCAGAGTTATAAATGACAGCTATCGTCCAAAAATACACTGAAGTAAGGCTGCCAAGAGGACTTGAAAGCAGGGCAGAATTGCAGGAAACCGATTTCAGGAGGTAGACTGGAATTGCATTGAAAGCATAGGAAAAGAGGCAGAACGTCCACAATGATGCACTTGGCAAAAAAGGGCGTATGCGTTTTTTCCTGAATATATTCAGGAAAAAACGCATACGCCCTTTTTGGCCAACCAAGCAAGCTTGCAAAGGAAATCTGCACTACAATGAAGTCTCACTTCCCCCCGGTCAAAAGGGCCATCTGAAAAAAGTGTAAAATCCAGAAAGGCAGGACAGGCCATGGAGAACTGGGAGCCTTGTTATGCTGAAGGGCGGGATGTAAATTGCCAACAACTACTCGGGAGAAGTGTATGGTGTTTCCTGAAACATCTAAAAAACAAAGCAATAGAACCTAGGGCACTTCCACTTATGGTCCTATAGATTAGGGAAATTAAAATCAAAAAGACACAGCCACCCCAAAGTTTGGATCGGCTCTGTTTACAAGAACCTCGTTTACAGTACAAGTTCAACATCGCAGAAAGTGAAAAATGGATAAAGAAGTTGTGGTATTTACTTACAAAGCAATATCACTCAGCAATGAAATCTGTGTCATCAGGCCCTTAGCAGCACAATGAGTGGATTCAGGTATGATGATTCTAACTGAAATAAGTCACACAGAAAAAGAAACATCATAAGATATCAGTAATCCACGGAATGTAAACTTGGCTACACAGGAACTGAATTACAGAACAGAACAGGGTCTCAAATTTAGAAAACCAACTTATGCTTGCTTAAGGGGAAAGGTGAGTTGGGGTGCTGCATAAAACCAGAGATTGAAATGAGCACAGATAAAGTTCCTTAAGCCAAATATGGAATAGACAAGAGCTACTCCTTGCTCAACGAAATGGACTCAACACCCCATATTAAACGCCTAAGAATGTAACTGACTAGTAAGTATCTTAAAACCTATGGATTGCTATGTCTCCGAAAGAGAATCAAGCATGTGTACAGGGGCATAAACGCAGCAGTGATAGGATTGGAGAGGTTCGGTGAGCATATGAAGACCCTTTGAAGTCATATTGCATGGTACCCATTACACGGGTCTCAACTCTCCAGGTTTAAGGTATTCTTCCTTCAGCTAAAACATGCATGTGGAACCCAGAGTATGATCAACCATGTGAACGGGAGACGTATTCAAATATGTCTCAGTTTTCCTCCCCTGCTACTCGGGTGCAACATTCCAGACGCTTTACTAACACTCTCCCGACTTGGAGAGTCAGTCCCTTTAACCTCCTGTTTGGCCCAGTTTGCAATTTCTGCGGAAGATGAACAGGAATAGCGAGAACCAATGAGAGACTAGCTGGAGGTGTCTGGACGGGCAAATTTAACTCTCATTTCCCACCAGGAAGAGGAATTAACCAAAGGCTCAGCATGCCAGGCCGGAACCAGATTAGGGCCTGAAGCCATCCTGCGGTGTTGCGGCCAGGTCACAAGAAAGCGAGTTGAAGAAAGGAGCTCAGGGGCACTGTAATTCACAAACCTGCAGAGTTATAAATGACAGCTATCGTCCAAAAATAGACTGAAGTAAGGCTGCCAAGAGGACTTGAAAGCAGGGCAGAATTGCAGGAAACCGATTTCAGGAGGTAGACTGGAATTGCATTGAAAGCATAGGAAAAGAGGCAGAACGTCCACAATGATGCACTTGGCCAAAAAGGGCATATGCGTTTTTTCCTGAATATATTCAGGAAAAAACGCATACGTCCTTTTTGGCCAACCAAGCAAGCTTGCAAAGGAAATCTGCACTACAATGAAGTCTCACTTCCCCCCGGTCAAAAGGGCCATCTGAAAAAAGTGTAAAATCCAGAAAGGCAGGACAGGCCATTGAGAACTGGGAGCCTTGTTATGCTGATGGGCGGGATGTAAATTGCCAACAGACACTAAGGAGAAGTGTATGGTGTTTCCTGAAACATCTAAAAAACAAAGCAACAGTGCCTAGGGCACTTCCACTTATGGTCCTATAGCTTAGGGAAATTAAAATCAAAAAGACACAGCCACCCCAAAGTTTGGGACACCTCCGTTTACAAGAACCTCATTTACCGTACAAGTTCAATATCACAGAAAGTGAAAAATGGATAAAGAACTTGTGGTACTTACGTACAATGCAGTATCACTCAGCAATGAAATCTATGTCATCAGGCCCGTAGCAGCATAATGAGTGGATTCAGGTACGATGATTCTAACTGAAATAAGTCACACAGAAAAAGAAACATCATAAGATATCACTAATAAACGGAATGTAAACTTGGCTACACAGGAACTGCATTCCAAAACAGAACAGGGTCTCAAATTTAGAAAACCAACTTATGCTTGCTTAAGGGGAAAGGTGAGTTGGGTTGCTGCATAAAACCAGAGATTGAAATGAGCACAGATAAAGTTCCTTAAGCCAAATATGGAATAGACAAGAGCTACTCCTTGCTCAACGAAATGGACTCAAAACCCCATATTAAACGCCTAAGAATGTACCTGAATAATAAGTATCTTAAAACCTATGGATTGCTATGTCTCCAAAAGAGAATCAAGCGTGTGTACAGGGGCATAAACGCAGCAGTGATAGGATTGGAGAGGTTCGGTGAGCAAATGAAGACCCTTTGAAGTCATATTGCATGGTACCCATTACACGGGTCTCAGCTCTCCAGGTTTAAGGTATTCTTCCTTCAGCTAAAACATGCATGTGGAACCCAGAGTATGATCAACCATGTGAACGGGAGACGTGTTCAAATATGTCTCAGTTATCGTACCATGGTACTCGGGTGCAACATTCCAGACGCTTTACTAACACTCTCCCGACTTGGAGAGTCAGTCCCTTTAACCTCCTGTTTGGCCCAGTTTGCAATTTCTGCGGAAGATGAACAGGAATAGCGAGAACCAATGAGAGACTAGCTGGAGGTGTCTGGACGGGCAAATTTAACTCTCATTTCCCACCAGGAAGAGGAATTAACCAAAGGCTCAGCATGCCGGGCCGGAACCAGATTAGGGCCTGAAGCCATCCTGCGGTGTTGCGGCCAGGTCACAAGAAAGCGAGTTGAAGAAAGGAGCTCAGCGGCACTGTAATTCACAAACCTGCAGAGTTATAAATGACAGCTATCGTCCAAAAATAGACTGAAGTAAGGCTGCCAAGAGGACTTGAAAGCGGGGCAGAATTGCAGGAAACCGATTTCAGGAGGTAGACTGGAATTGCATTGAAAGCATAGGAAAAGAGGCAGAACGTCCACAATGATGCACTTGGCCAAAAAGGGCGTATGTGTTTTTTCCTGAATATATTCAGGAAAAAACGCATACGCCCTTTTTGGCCAACCAAGCAAGCTTGCAAAGGAAATCTGCACTACAATGAAGTCTCACTTCCCCCCGGTCAAAAGGGCCATCTGAAAAAAGTGTAAAATCCAGAAAGGCAGGACAGGCCATGGAGAACTGGGAGCCTTGTTATGCTGAAGGGCGGGATGTAAATTGCCAACAACCACTCCGGAGAAGTGTATGGTGTTTCCTGAAACATCTAAAAAACAAAGCAATAGAACCTAGGGCACTTCCACTTATGGTCCTATAGCTTAGGGAAATTAAAATCAAAAAGACACAGCCACCCCAAAGTTTGGATCGGCTCTGTTTACAAGAACCTCGTTTACAGTACAAGTTCAACATCGCAGAAAGTGAAAAATGGATAAATAAGTTGTGGTATTTACTTACAAAGCAATATCACTCAGCAATGAAATCTGTGTCATCAGGCCCTTAGCAGCACAATGAGTGGATTCAGGTATGATGATTTTAACTGAAATAAGTCACACAGAAAAAGAAACATCATAAGATATCAGTAATACACGGAATGTAAACTTGGCTACACAGGAACTGAATTACAGAACAGAACAGGGTCTCAAATTTAGAAAACCAACTTATGCTTGCTTAAGGGGAAAGGTGAGTTGGGGTGCTGCATAAAACCAGAGATTGAAATGAGCACAGATAAAGTTCCTTAAGCCAAATATGGAATAGACAAGAGCTACTCCTTGCTCAACGAAATGGACTCAACACCCCATATTAAACGCCTAAGAATGTAACTGACTAGTAAGTATCTTAAAACCTATGGATTGCTATGTCTCCGAAAGAGAATCAAGCATGTGTACAGGGGCATAAACGCAGCAGTGATAGGATTGGAGAGGTTCGGTGAGCATATGAAGACCCTTTGAAGTCATATTGCATGGTACCCATTACACGGGTCTCAACTCTCCAGGTTTAAGGTATTCTTCCTTCAGCTAAAACATGCATGTGGAACCCAGAGTATGATCAACCATGTGAACGGGAGACGTATTCAAATATGTCTCAGTTTTCCTACCCTGGTACTCGGGTGCAACATTCCAGACGCCTTACTAACACTCTCCCGACTTGGCGAGTCAGTCCCTTTAACCTCCTGTTTGGCCCAGTTTGCAATTTCTGCGGAAGATGAACAGGAATAGCGAGAACCAATGAGAGACTAGCTGGAGGTGTCTGGACGGGCAAATTTAACTCTCATTTCCCACCAGGAAGAGGAATTAACCAAAGGCTCAGCATGCCGTGCCAGAACCAGATTAGGGCCTGAAGGCATCCTGCGGTGTTGCGGCCAGGTCACAAGAAAGCGAGTTGAAGAAAGGAGCTCAGGGGCACTGTAATTCACAAACCTGCAGAGTTATAAATGACAGCTATCGTCCAAAAATAGACTGAAGTAAGGCTGCCAAGAGGACTTGAAAGCAGGGCAGAATTGCAGGAAACCGATTTCAGGAGGTAGACTGGAATTGCATTGAAAGCATAGGAAAAGAGGCAGAACGTCCACAATGATGCACTTGGCCAAAAAGGGCGTATGCGTTTTTTCCTGAATATATTCAGGAAAAAACGCATACGCCCTTTTTGGCCAACCAAGCAAGCTTGCAAAGGAAATCTGCACTACAATGAAGTCTCACTTCCCCCCGGTCAAAAGGGCCATCTGAAAAAAGTGTAAAATCCAGAAAGGCAACAGGCCACTGAGAACTGGGAGCCTTGTTATGCTGATGGGCGGGATGTAAATTGCCAACAGACACTCAGGAGAAGTGTATGGTGTTTCCTGAAACATCTAAAAAACAAAGCAACAGTGCCTAGGGCATTTCCACTTATGGTCCTATAGCTTAGGGAAATTAAAATCAAAAAGACACAGCCACCCCAAAGTTTGGAACGGCTCTGTTTACAAGAACCTCGTATACAGTATAAGTTCAACATCGCAGAAAGTGAAAAATGGATAAAGAAGTTGTGGTATTTACTTACAAAGCAATATCACTCAGCAATGAAATCTATGTCGTCAGGCCCGTAGCAGCACAATGAGTGGATTCAGGTATGATGATTCTAACTGAAATAAGTCACACAGAAAAAGAAACATCTTAAGATATCAGTAATGCACGGAATGTAAACTTGGCTACACAGGAACTGAATTACAGAACAGAACAGGGTCTCAAATTTAGAAAACCAACTTATGTTTGCTTAAGGGTAAAGGTGAGTTGGCGTGCTGCATAAAACCAGAGATTGAAATGAGCACAGATAAAGTTCCTTAAGCCAAATATGGAATAGACAAGAGCTACTCCTTGCTGAATGAAATGGACTCAACACCGCATATTAAACGCCTAAGAATTTACCTGACTAGTAAGTATCTTAAAACCTATGGATTGCTATGTCTCCAAAAGAGAATCAAGCTTGTGTACAGGGGCATAAACGCAGCAGTGATAGGATTGGAGAGGTTCGGTGAGCAAATGAAGACCCTTTGAACTCATATTGCGTGGTACCCATTCCACGGGTTTCAACTACCCAGGTTTAAGGTATTCTTCCTTCAGCTAAAACATGCATGTGGAACCTAGAGTATGATCAACCATGTGATCGGGAGATGTGTTCAAATATGTCTCAGTTTTCGTACCTTGGTACTCGGGTGCAACATGCCAAACACTTTACTGACACTCTCCCGACTTGGAGAGTCAGTCCCTTTAACCTCCTGTTTGGCCCAGTTTGCAATTTCTGCGGAAGATGAACAGGAATAGCGAGAACCAATGAGAGACTAGCTGGAGGTGTCTGGACGGGCAAATTTAACTCTCATTTCCCACCAGGAAGAGGAATTAACCAAAGGCTCAGCGTGCCGTGCCGGAACCAGATTAGGGCCTGGAGCCATCCTGCGGTGTTGCGGCCAGGTCACAAGAAAGCGAATTGAAGAAAGGAGCTCAGGGGCACTGTAATTCACAAACCTGCAGAGTTATAAATGACAGCTATCGTCCAAGAATATACTGAAGTAAGGCTGCCAAGAGGACTTGAAAGCAGGGCAGAATTGCAGGAAACCGAATTCAGAAGGTAGACTGGAATTGCATTGAAAGCATAGGAAAAGAGGCAGAACGTCCACAATGATGCACTTGGCCAAAAAGGGCGTATGCGTTTTTTCCTGAATATATTCAGGAAAAAACGCATACGCCCTTTTTGGCCAACCAAGCAAGCTTGCAAAGGAAATCTGCACTACAATGAAGTTTCACTTCCCCCCGGTCAAAAGGGCCATCTG
This sequence comes from Delphinus delphis, assembly GCF_949987515.2. Taxonomy (NCBI): domain Eukaryota; kingdom Metazoa; phylum Chordata; class Mammalia; order Artiodactyla; family Delphinidae; genus Delphinus; species Delphinus delphis. Next base: position 13,438 of record NW_027193060.1, read on the forward strand.
AAAAAAGTGTAAAATCCAGAAAGGCAAGAATGGCCATGGAGAACTGGGAGCCTTGTTATGCTGATGGGCGGGATGTAAATTGCCAACAGACACTGGGGAGACGTGTATGGTGTTTACTGAAACATCTATACAACAAAGCAACAGAGCCTAGGGCACTTCCACTTATGGTCCTATAGCTTAGGGAAATTAAAATCAAAAAGACACAGCCACCCCAAAGTTTGGAACGGCTCTGTTTACAAGAACCTCGTTTACCGTACAAGTTCAATATCACAGAAAGTGAAAAATGGATAAAGAACTTGTGGTACTTACGTACAATGAAGTATCACTCAGCAATGAAATCTATGTCATTAGGCCCGTAGCAGTATAATGAGTGGATTCAGGTACGATGATTCTAACTGAAATAAGTCACACAAAAAAAGAAACATCATAAGATATCACTAATACACGGAATGTAAACTTGGCTACACAGGAACTGAATTCCAAAACAGAACAGGGTCTCAAATTTAGAAAACAAACTTATGCTTGCTTAAGGGGAAAGGTGAGATGGGGTGCTGCATAAAACCAGAGATTGAAATGAGCACAGATAAAGTTCCTTAAGCCAAATATGGAATAGACAAAAGCTACTCCTTGCTCAACGAAATGGACTCAACACCCCATATAAAACGCCTAAGAATGTACATGACTAGTAAGTATCTTAAAACCTATGGATTGCTATGTCTCCAAAAGAGAATCAAGCGTGTGAACTGGGGCATAAATGCAGCAGTGATAGGATTGGAGAGGTTCGGTGAGCAAATGAAGACCCTTTGAAGTCATATTGCATGGTACCCATTCCACGGGTCTCACTCTCTAGGTTTAAGGTATTCTTCCTTCAGCTAAAACATGCATGTGGAACCCAGAGTATGATCAACCATGTGAACGGGAGACGTGTGCAAATATGTCTCAGTTTTCCTCCCCTGGTACTCGGGTGCAACATTCCAGACGCTTTACTAACACTCTCTCCATTTGGAGAGTCAGTGCCTTTAACCTGTGTTTGGCCCAGTTTGCAATTTCTGATGAAGATGAACAGGAATAGCGAGAACCAATGAGAGACTAGCTGGAGGTGTCTGGACGGGCAAATTTAACTCTGATTTCCCACCAGGAAGAGGAAATAAACAAAGGCTCAGCGTGCCGTGCCGGTACCAGATTAGGGCCTGAAGCCATCCTGCGGTGTTGCGGCCAGCTCACAAGAAAGTGAGTTGAAGAAAGGAGCTCAGGGGCACTGTAATTCACAAACCTGCAGAGTTATAAATGACAGCTATTGTCCAAAAATAGACTGAAGTAAGGCTGCCAAGAGGACTTGAAAGCGGGGCAGAATTGCAGGAAACCGATTTCAGGAGGTAGACTGGAATTGCATTGAAAACATAGGAAAAGAGGCAGAACGTCCACAATGATGCACTTGGCCAAAAAGGGCGTATGCGTTTTTTCCTGAATATATTCAGGAAAAAACGCATACGCCCTTTTTGGCCAACCAAGCAAACTTGCAAAGGAAATCTGCACTACAATGAAGTCTCACTTCCCCCCGGTCAAAAGGGCCATCTGAAAAAAGTGTAAAATCCAGAAAGGCAGGACAGGCCATGGAGAACTGGGAGCCTTGTTATGCTGATGGGCGGGATGTAAATTGCAAACAACCACTCGGGAGAAGTGTATGGTGTTTCCTGAAACATCTGAAAAACAAAGCAACAGAGCCTAGGGCACTTTCACTTAAGGTCCTATAGCCTAGGGAAATTAAAATCAAAAAGACACAGCCACCCCAAAGTTTGGAACGGCTCTGTTTACAAGAACCTAGTTTACAGTACAAGTTCAACATTGCAGAAAGTGAAAAATGGATAAAGAAGTTGTGGTATTTTCTTACAAAGCAATATCACTCAGCTATGAAATCTATGTCATCAGGCCCTTAGCAGCACAATGAGTGGATTCAGGTATGATGTTTCTAACTGAAATAAGTCACACAGAAAAAGAAACATCATAAGATATCAGTAATACACGGAATGTAAACTTGGCTACACAGGAACTGAATTACAGAACAGAACAGGGTCTCTAATTTAGAAAACCAACTTATGCTTGCTTCAGGGGAAAGGTGAGTTGGGGTGCTGCATAAAACCAGAGATTGAAATGAGCACAGATAAAGTTCCTTAAGCCAACTATGGAATAGACAAGAGCTACTCCTTGCTCAACGAAATGGACTCAACACCGCATATTAAACGCCTAAGAATGTACCTGACTAGTAAGTATCTTAAAACCTATGGATTGCTATGTCTCCAAAAGAGAATCAAGCGTGTGTACAGGGGCATAAACGCAGCAGTGATAGGATTGGAGAGGTTCAGTGAGCAAATGAAGACCCTTTGAAGTCATATTGCATGGTACCCATTCCACGGGTTTCAACTACCCAGGTTTAAGGTATTCTTCCTTCTGCTAAAACATGCATGTGGAACCCAGAGTATCATCAACCGTGTGAACGGGAGACGTGTTCAAATATGTCTCAGTTTTCCTCCCCTGGTTCTCGGGTGCAACATTCCAGATGCTTTACTAACACTCTCCCCACTTGGAGAGTCAGCGCCTTTAACCTCCTGTTTGGCCCAGTTTGCAATTTCTGCGGAAGATGAACAGCAATAGGGAGAACCAATGAGAGACTAACTGGAGGTGTCTGGACGGGCAAATTTAACTCTCATTTCCCACCAGGAAGAGGAAATAACCAAAGGCTCAGCGTGCCGTGCCGGAACCAGATTAGGGCCTGAAGCCATCCTGCGGTGTTGCGGCCAGCTCACAAGAAAGCGAGTTGAAGAAGGGAGCTCAGGGGCACTGTAATTCACAAACCTGCAGAGTTATAAATGACAGCTATCGTCCAAAAATAGACTGAAGTAAGGCTGCCAAGAGGACTTGAAAGCGGGGCAGAATTGCAGGAAACCGATTTCAGGAGGTAGACTGGAATTGCATTGATAGCATAGGAAAAGAGGCAGAACGTCCACAATGATGCACTTGGCCAAAAAGGGCGTATGCGTTTTTTCCTGAATATATTCAGGAAAAAACGCATACACCCTTTTTGGCCAACCAAGCAAGCTTGCAAAGGAAATCTGCACTACAATGAAGTCTCACTTCCCCCTGGTCAAAAGGGCCATCTGAAAAAAGTGTAAAATCCAGAAAGGCAGGACAGGCCATGGAGAACTGGGAGCCTTGTTATGCTGATGGGCGGGATGTAAATTGCCAACAGACACTCGGGAGAAGTGTATGGTGTTTCCTGAAACATCTAAAAAACAAAGCAACAGAGCCTAGGGCACTTCCACTTATGGTCCTATAGCTTAGGGAAATTAAAATCAAAAAGACACAGCCACCCCAAAGTTTGGGACGCCTCTGTTTACAAGAACCTCGTTTACAGTACAAGTTCAACATCACAGAAAGTGAAGAATGGATAAAGAACTTGTGGTACTTACGTACAATGCAGTATCACTCAGCAATGAAATCTATGTCATCAGGCCCGTAGCAGCATAATGAGTGGATTCAGGTACGATGATTCTAACTGAAATAAGTCACACAGAAAAAGAAACATCATAATATATCACTAATACACGGAATGTAAACTTGGCTACACAGGAACTGAATTGCAAAACAGAACAGGGTCTCAAATTTAGAAAACCAACTTATGCTTGCTTAAGGGGAAAGGTGAGTTGGGGTGCTGCATAAAACCAGAGATTGAAATGAGCACTTATAAAGTTCCTTAAGCCAAATATGGAATAGACTAGAGCTACTCCTTGCTCAACGAAATGGACTCAACACCCCATATTAAACGCCTAAGAATGTACCTGACTAGTAAGTATCTTAAAACCTATGGATTGCTATGTCTCCAAAAGAGAATCAAGCGTGTGTACAGGGGCATAAACGCAGCAGTGATAGGATTGGAGAGGTTCGGTGAGCAAATGAAGACCCTTTGAAGTCATATTGCATGGTACCCATTCCACGGGTTTCAACTACCCAGGTTTAAGGTATTCTTCCCTCAGCTAAAACATGCATGTGGAACCTAGAGTATGATCAACCGTGTGATCGGGAGATGTGTTCAAATATGTCTCAGTTTTCGAACCCTGGTACTCGGGTGCAACATTCCAGAAGCTTTACTAACACTCTCCCCACTTGGAGAGTCAGTCCCTTTAACCTCCTGTTTGGCCCAGTTTGCAATTTCTGCGGAAGATGAACAGGAATAGCGAGAACCAATGAGAGACTAGCTGGAGGTGTCTGGACGGGCAAATTTAACTCTCATTTCCCACCAGGAAGAGGAAATAACCAAAGGCTCAGCGTGCCGTGCCAGAACCAGATTAGGGCCTTAAGCCATCCTGCGGTGTTGCGGCCAGCTCACAAGAAACGAGTTGAAGAAAGGAGCTCAGGGGCACTGTAATTCACAAACCTGCAGAGTTATAAATGACAGCTATCGTCCAAAAATATACTGAAGTAAGGCTGCCAAGAGGACTTGAAAGCGGGGCAGAATTGCAGGAAACTGATTTCAGGAGGTAGACTGGAATTGCATTGAAAGCATAGGAAAAGTGGTAGAACGTCCACAATGATGCACTTGGCCAAAAAGGGCGTATGCGTTTTTCCTTCAGGAAAAAACGCATACGCCCTTTTTGGCCAACCAAGCAAGCTTGCAAAGGAAATCTGCACTACAATGAAGTCTCACTTCCCCCCGGTCAAAAGGGCCATCTGAAAAAAGTGTAAAATCCAGAAAGGCAGGACAGGCCATGGAGAACTGGGAGCCTTGTTATGCTGATGGGCGGGATGTAAATTGCCAACAGACACTCGGGAAAAGTGTATGGTGTTTCCTGAAACATCTAAAAAACAAAGCAACAGAGCCTAGGGCACTTGCACTTATGGTCCTATAGCTTAGGGAAACTAAAATCAAAAAGACACAGCCACCCCAAAGTTTGGGACGCCTCTGTTTACAAGAGCCTCGTTTACCGTACAAGTTCAATATCACAGAAAGGGAAAAATGGATAAAGAACTTGTGGTACTTACGTACAATGCAGTATCACTCAGCAATGAAATCTATGTCATCAGGCCCGTAGCAGCATAATGAGTGGATTCAGGTACGATGATTCTAACTGAAATAAGTCACACAGAAAAAGAAACATCGTAATATATCACTAATACACGGAATGTAAACTTGGCTACACAGGAACTGAATTCCAAAACAGAACAGGGTCTCAAATTTAGAACACCAACTTATGCTTGCTTAGGGGAAAGGTGAGTTGGGGTGCTGCATAAAACCAGAGATTGAAATGAGCACAGATAAAGTTCCTTAAGCCAAATATGGAATAGACAAGAGCTACTCCTTGCTCAACGAAATGGACTCAGCACCCCATATTAAACGCCTAAGAATGTACCTGACTAGTAAGTATCTTATAACCTATGGATTGCTATGTCTCCAAAAGAGAATCAAGCGTGTGTACAGGGGAATAAATGCAGCACTGATAGGATTGGAGAGGTTCGGTGAGCAAATGAAGACCCTTTGAAATCATATTGAATGGTACCCTTTACACGGGTCTCAGCTCTCCAGGTTTAAGGTATTCTTCCTTCAGCTAAAACATGCATGTGGAACCCAGAGTATGATCAACCGTGTGAACGGGAGACGTGTTCAAATATGTCTCAGTTTTCCTCCCCTGGTACTCGGGTGCAACATTCCAGACGCTTTAGTAACACTCTCCCCACTTGGAGAGTCAGCGCCTTTAACCTCCTGTTTGGCCCAGTTTGCAATTTCTGCGGAAGATGAACAGGAATGGGGAGAACCAATGAGAGACTAGCTGGAGGTGTCTGGACGGGCAAATTTAACTCTCATTTCCCACCAGGAAGAGGAATTAACCAAAGGCTCAGCGTGCCGTGCCAGAACCAGATTAGGGCCTGAAGCAATCCTGCGGTGTTGCGGCCAGCTCACAAGAAAGCGAGTTGAAGAAAGGAGCTCAGGGGCACTGTAATTCACAAACCTGCAGAGTTATAAATGACAGCTATCGTCCAAAAATATACTGAAGTAAGGCTGCCAAGAGGACTTGAAAGCGGGACAGAATTGCAGGAATCCGATTTCAGGAGGTAGACTGGAATTGCATTGAAAGCATAGGAAAAGAGGCAGAGCGTCCACAATGATGCACTTGGCCAAAAAGGGCGTATGCGTTTTTTCCTGAATATATTCAGGAAAAAACGCATACGCCCTTTTTGGCCAACCAAGCAAGCTTGCAAAGGAAATCTGCACTACAATGAAGTCTCACTTCCCCCCGGTCAAAAGGTCCATCTGAAAAAAGTGTAAAATCCAGAAAGGCAGGACAGGCCATGGAGAACTGGGAGCCTTGTTATGCTGATGGGCGGGATGTAAATTGCCAACAGACACTCGGGACAAGTGTATGGTGTTTCCTGAAACATCTGAAAAACAAAGCAACAGAGCCTAGGGCACTTCAACTTATGGTCGTATAGCTTAGGGAAATTAAAATCAAAAAGACACAGCCACCCCAAAGTTTGGGACGCCTCTGTTTACAAGAACCTCGTTTACAGTACAAGTTCAACATCGCAGAAAGTGAAAAATGGATAAAGAAATTGTGGTATTTACTTACAAAGCAATATCGCTCAGCAATGAAATGTATGTCATCAGGCCCTTAGCAGCACAATGAGTGGATTCAGGTATGATGATTCTAACTGAAATTAGTCACACAGAAAAATAAACATCATAAGATATCAGTAATACACGGGATATAAACTTGGCTACACAGGAACTGAATTACAGAACAGAACAGTGTCTCAAATTTAGAAAACCAACTTATGCTTGCTTAAGGGTAAAGGTGAGTTGGGGTGCTGCATAAAACCAGAGATTGAAATGAGCACAGATAAAGTTCCTTAAGCCAAATATGGAATAGACAAGAGCTACTCCTTGCTCAACGAAATGGACTCAACAACCCATATTAAACGCCTAAGAATGTACCTGACTAGTAAGTATCTTAAAACCTATGGATTGCTATGTCTCCAAAAGAGAATCAAGCGTGTGGACAGGGGTATAAACGCAGCACTGATAGGATTGGAGAGGTTCGGTGAGCAAATGAAGACCCTTTGAAGTCATATTGCATGGTACCCATTCCACGGGTCTCAACTCTCCAGGTTTAAGGTATTCTTCCTTCAGCTAAAACATGCATGTGGAACCCAGAGTATGATCAACCGTGTGAACGGGAGACGTGTTCAAATATGTCTCAGTTTTCCTCCCCTGGTACTAGGGCGCAACATTCCAGATGCTTTACTAACACTCTCCCCACTTGGAGAGTCAGCGCCTTTAAACTCCTGTTTGACCCAGTTTGCAATTTCTGCGGAAGATGAACAGGAATAGGGAGAACCAATGAGAGACTAGCTGGAGGTGTCTGGACGGGCAAATTTAACTCTTATTTCCCACCAGGAAGAGGAAATAGCCAAAGGCTCAGCGTGCCGTGCCGGAACCAGATTAGGGCCTGAAGCCATCCTGTGGTGTTGCGGCCAGCTCAAAAGAAAGCGAGTTGAAGAAAGGAGCTCAGGGGCACTGTAATTCACAAACCTGCAGAGTTATAAATGACAGCTATCGTCCAAAAATATACTGAAGTAAGGCTGTCAAGAGGACGTGAAAGCGGGGCAGAATTGCAGGAAACCGATTTCAGGAGGTAGACTGGAATTGCATTGAAAGCATAGGAAAAGAGGCAGAACGTCCACAATGATGCACTTGGCCAAAAAGGGCGTATGCGTTTTTTCCTGAATATATTCAGGAAAAAACGCATACGCCCTTTTTGGCCAACCAAGCAAACTTGCAAAGGAAATCTGTACTACAATGAAGTCTCACTTCCCCCTGTCAAAAGGGCCATCTGAAAAAAGTGTAAAATCCAGAAAGGCAGGACAGGCCATGGAGAACTGGGAGCCTTGTTATGCTGATGGGCGGGATGTAAATTGCCAACAGACACTCGGGAGAAATGTATGGTGTTTCCTGAAACATCTAAAAAACAAAGCAACAGAGCCTAGGGCACTTCCACTTATGGTCCTATAGCTTAGGGAAATTAAAATCAAAAAGACACAGCCAGCCGAAACTTTGGGACGCCTCTGTTTACAAGAACCTCCGTTACAGTACAAGTTCAATATCACAGAAAGTGAAAAATGGATAAAGAACTTGTGGTACTTACGTACAATGCAGTATCACTCAGCAATGAAATCTATGTCATCAGGCCCGTAGCAGCATAATGAGTGGATTCAGGTACGATGATTCTAACTGAAATAAGTCACACAGAAAAAGAAACATCATAATATATCACTAATACACGGAATGTAAACTTGGCTACACAGGAACTGAATTCCAAAACAGAACAGGGTCTCCAATTTAGAACACCAACTTATGCTTGCTTAGGGGAAAGGTGAGTTGGGGTGCTGCATAAAACCAGAGATTGAAATGAGCACAGATAAAGTTCCTTAAGCCAAATATGGAATAGACAAGAGCTACTCCTTGCTCAACGAAATGGACTCAGCACCCCATATTAAACGCCTAAGAATGTACCTGACTAGTAAGTATCTTATAACCTATGGATTGCTATGTCTCCAAAAGAGAATCAAGCGTGTGTACAGGGGAATAAACGCAGCACTGATAGGATTGGAGAGGTTCGGTGAGCAAATGAAGACCCTTTGAAATCATATTGCATGGTACCCTTTACACGGGTCTCAACTCTCCAGGTTTAAGGTATTCTTCCTTCAGCTAAAACATACATGTGGAACCCAGAGTATGATCAACCGTGTGAACGGGAGACGTGTTCAAATATGTCTCAGTTTTCCTCCCCTGGTACTCAGGTGCAACATTCCAGACGCTTTAGTAACACTCTCCCCACTTGGAGAGTCAGCGCCTTTAACCTCCTGTTTGGCCCAGTTTGCAATTTCTGCGGAAGATGAACAGGAATGGGGAGAACCAATGAGAGACTAGCTGGAGGTGTCTGGACGGGCAAATTTAACTCTCATTTCCCACCAGGAAGAGGAATTAACCAAAGGCTCAGCGTGCCGTGCCAGAACCAGATTAGGGCCTGAAGCAAACCTGCGGTGTTGCGGCCAGCTCACAAGAAAGCGAGTTGAAGAAAGGAGCTCAGGGGCACTGTAATTCACAAACCTGCAGAGTTATAAATGACAGCTATCGTCCAAAAATATACTGAAGTAAGGCTGCCAAGAGGACTTGAAAGCGGGACAGAATTGCAGGAATCCGATTTCAGAAGGTAGACTGGAATTGCATTGAAAGCATAGGAAAAGAGGCAGAGCGTCCACAATGATGCACTTGGCCAAAAAGGGCGTATGCGTTTTTTCCTGAATATATTCAGGAAAAAACGCATACGCCCTTTTTGGCCAACCAAGCAAGCTTGCAAAGGAAATCTGCACTACAATGAAGTCTCACTTCCCCCTGGTCAAAAGGTCCATCTGAAAAAAGTGTAAAATCCAGAAAGGCAGGACAGGCCATGGAGAACTGGGAGCCTTGTTATGCTGATGGGCGGGATGTAAATTGCCAACAGACACTGGGGACAAGTGTATGGTGTTTCCTGAAACATCTGAAAAACAAAGCAACAGAGCCTAGGGCACTTCCACTTATGGTCGTATAGCTTAGGGAAATTAACATCAAAAAGACACAGCCACCCCAAAGTTTGGGACGCCTCTGTTTACAAGAACCTCGTTTACAGTACAAGTTCAACATCGCAGAAAGTGAAAAATGGATAAAGAAATTGTGGTATTTACTTACAAAGCAATATCGCTCAGCAATGAAATGTATGTCATCAGGCCCTTAGCAGCACAATGAGTGGATTCAGGTATGATGATTCTAACTGAAATTAGTCACACAGAAAAATAAACATCATAAGATATCAGTAATACACGGAATGTAAACTTGGCTACACAGGAACTGAATTACAGAACAGAACAGGGTCTCCAATTTAGAAAACCAACTTATGCTTGCTTAAGGGTAAAGGTGAGTTGGGGTGCTGCATAAAACCAGAGATTGAAATGAGCACAGATAAAGTTCCTTAAGCCAAATATGGAATAGACAAGAGCTAATCCTTGCTCAACGAAATGGACTCAACAACCCATATTAAACGCCTAAGAATGTACCTGACTAGTAAGTATCTTAAAACCTATGGATTGCTATGTCTCCAAAAGAGAATCAAGCGTGTGGACAGGGGTATAAACGCAGCACTGATAGGATTGGAGAGGTTCGGTGAGCAAATGAAGACCCTTTGAAGTCATATTGCATGGTACCCATTCCACGGGTCTCAACTCTCCAGGTTTAAGGTATTCTTCCTTCAGCTAAAACATGCATGTGGAACCCAGAGTATGATCAACCGTGTGAACGGGAGACGTGTTCAAATATGTCTCAGTTTTCCTCCCCTGGTACTCGGGCGCAACATTCCAGATGCTTTACTAACACTCTCCCCACTTGGAGAGTCAGCGCCTTTAAACTCCTGTTTGACCCAGTTTGCAATTTCTGCGGAAGATGAACAGGAATAGGGAGAACCAATGAGAGACTAGCTGGAGGTGTCTGGACGGGCAAATTTAACTCTTATTTCCCACCAGGAAGAGGAAATAGCCAAAGGCTCAGCGTGCCGTGCCGGAACCAGATTAGGGCCTGAAGCCATCCTGTGGTGTTGCGGCCAGCTCAAAAGAAAGCGAGTTGAAGAAAGGAGCTCAGGGGCACTGTAATTCACAAACCTGCAGAGTTATAAATGACAGCTATCGTCCAAAAATATACTGAAGTAAGGCTGCCAAGAGGACGTGAAAGCGGGGCAGAATTGCAGGAAACCGATTTCAGGAGGTAGACTGGAATTGCATTGAAAGCATAGGAAAAGAGGCAGAACGTCCACAATGATGCACTTGGCCAAAAAGGGCGTATGCGTTTTTTCCTGAATATATTCAGGAAAAAACGCATACGCCCTTTTTGGCCAACCAAGCAAACTTGCAAAGGAAATCTGCACTACAATGAAGTCTCACTTCCCCCTGTCAAAAGGGCCATCTGAAAAAAGTGTAAAATCCAGAAAGGCAGGACAGGCCATGGAGAACTGGGAGCCTTGTTATGCTGATGGGCGGGATGTAAATTGCCAACAGACACTCGGGAGAAGTGTATGGTGTTTCCTGAAACATCTAAAAAACAAAGCAACAGAGCCTAGGGCACTTCCACTTATGGTCCTATAGCTTAGGGAAACTAAAATCAAAAAGACACAGCCACCCCAAAGTTTGGGACGCCTCTGTTTACAAGAACCTCGTTTACCATACAAGTTCAATATCACAGAAAGTGAAAAATGGATAAAGAACTTCTGGTACTTATGTACAATGCAGTATCACTCAGCAATGAAATCTATGTCATCAGGCCCGTAGCAGCATAATGAGTGGATTCAGGTACGATGATTCTAACTGAAATAAGTCACACAGAAAAATAAACATCATAAGATATCACTAATACAAGGAATGTAAACTTGGCAACACAGGAACTGAATTCCAAAACAGAACAGGGTCTCAAATTTAGAAAATCAACTTATGCTTGCTTAAGGGGAAAGGTGAGTTGGGGTGCTGCATAAAACCAGAGATTGAAATGAGCACAGATAAAGTTCCTTAAGCCAAATATGGAATAGACAAGAGCTACTCCTTGCTCAACGAAATGGACTCAACACCGCATATTAAACGCCTAAAAATGTACCTGACTAGTAAGTATCTTAAAACCTATGGATTGCTATGTCTCCAAAAGAGAATCAAGCGTGTGTACAGGGGTATAAACGCAGCACTGATAGGATTGGAGAGGTTCGGTGAGCAAATGAAGACCCTTTGAAGTCATCTTGCATGGTACCCATTCCACGGGTCTCAACTCTCCAGGTTTAAGGTATTCTTCCTTCAGCTAAAACATGCATGTGGAACCCAGAGTATGATCAACCGTGTGAACGGGAGACGTGTTCAAATATGTCTCAGTTTTCCTCCCCTGGTACTCGGGCGCAACATTCCAGATGCTTTACTAACACTCTCCCCACTTGGAGAGTCAGCGCCTTTAAACTCCTGTTTGACCCAGTTTGCAATTTCTGCGGAAGATGAACAGGAATAGGGAGAACCAATGAGAGACTAGCTGGAGGTGTCTGGACGGGCAAATTTAACTCTTATTTCCCACCAGGAAGAGGAAATAGCCAAAGGCTCAGCGTGCCATGCCGGAACCAGATTAGGGCCTGAAGCCATCCTGTGGTGTTGCGGCCAGCTCAAAAGAAAGCGAGTTGAAGAAAGGAGCTCAGGGGCACTGTAATTCACAAACCTGCAGAGTTATAAATGACAGCTATCATCCAAAAATATACTGAAGTAAGGCTGCCAAGAGGACGTGAAAGCGGGGCAGAATTGCAGGAAACTGATTTCAGGAGGTAGACTGGAATTGCATTGAAAGCATAGGAAAAGAGGCAGAACGTCCACAATGATGCACTTGGCCAAAAAGGGCGTATGCGTTTTTTCCTGAATATATTCAGGAAAAAACGCATACGCCCTTTTTGGCCAACCAAGCAAACTTGCAAAGGAAATCTGCACTACAATGAAGTCTCACTTCCCCCTGTCAAAAGGGCCATCTGAAAAAAGTGTAAAATCCAGAAAGGCAGGACAGGCCATGGAGAACTGGGAGCCTTGTTATGCTGATGGGCGGGATGTAAATTGCCAACAGACACTCGGGAGAAGTGTATGGTGTTTCCTGAAACATCTAAAAAACAAAGCAACAGAGCCTAGGGCACTTCCACTTATGGTCCTATAGCTTAGGGAAATTAAAATCAAAAAGACACAGCCACCCGAAACTTTGGGACGCCTCTGTTTACAAGAACCTCCTTTACAGTACAAGTTCAATATCACAGAAAGTGAAAAATGGATAAAGAACTTGTGGTACAGACGTACAATGCAGTATCACTCAGCAATGAAATCTATGTCATCAGGCCCGTAGCAGCATAATGAGTGGATTCAGGTACGATGATTCTAACTGAAATAAGTCACACAGAAAAAGAAACATCATAATATATCACTAATACACGGAATGTAAACTTGGCTACACAGGAACTGAATTCCAAAACAGAACAGGGTCTCAAGTTTAGAACACCAACATATGCTTGCTTAGGGGAAAGGTGAGTTGGGGTGCTGCATAAAACCAGAGATTTAAATGAGCACAGATAAAGTTCCTTAAGCCAAATATGGAATAGACAAGAGCTACTCCTTGCTCAACGAAATGGACTCAGCACCCCATATTAAACGCCTAGGAATGTACCTGACTAGTAAGTATCTTATAACCTATGGATTGCTATGTCTCCAAAAGAGAATCAAGCGTGTGTAGAGGGGAATAAACGCAGCACTGATAGGATTGGAGAGGTTCGGTGAGCAAATGAAGACCCTTTGAAATCATATTGCATGGTACCCTTTACACGGGTCTCAACTCTCCAGTTTTAAGGTATTCTTCCTTCAGCTAAAACATGCATGTGGAACCCAGAGTATGATCAACCGTGTGAACGGGAGACGTGTTCAAATATGTCTCAGTTTTCCTCCCCTGGTACTCGGGTGCAACATTCCAGACGCTTTAGTAACACTCTCCCCACTTGGAGAGTCAGCGCCTTTAACCTCCTGTTTGGCCCAGTTTGCAATTTCTGCGGAAGATGAACAGGAATGGGGAGAACCAATGAGAGACTAGCTGGAGGTGTCTGGACGGGCAAATTTAACTCTCATTTCCCACCAGGAAGAGGAATTAACCAAAGGCTCAGCGTGCCGTGCCAGAACCAGATTAGGGCCTGAAGCCATCCTGCGGTGTTGCGGCCAGGTCACAAGAAAGCGAGTTGAAGAAAGGAGCTCAGGGGCACTGTAATTCACAAACCTGCAGAGTTATAAATGACAGCTATCGTCCAAAAATAGACTGAAGTAAGGCTGCCAAGAGGACTTGAAAGCGGGGCAGCATTGCAGGAAACCGATTTCACGAGGTAGACTGGAATTGCATTGAAAGCATAGGAAAAGAGGCAGAACGTCCACAATGATGCACTTGGCCAAAAAGGGCGTATGCGTTTTTTCCTGAATATATTCAGGAAAAAACGCATACGCCCTTTTTGGCCAACCAAGCAAGCTTGCAAAGGAAATCTGCACTACAATGAAGTCTCACTTCCCCCCAGTCAAAAGGGCCATCTGAAAAAAGTGTAAAATCCAGAAAGGCAGGACAGGCCATGGAGAACTGGGAGCCTTGTTATGCTGATGGGCGGGACGTAAATTGCCAACAACCACTCGGGAGAAGTGTATGGTGTTTCCTGAAACATCTAAAAAACAAAGCAACAGAGCCTAGGGCACTTCCACTTATGGTCCTATAGCTTAGGGAATTTAAAATCAAAAAGACACAGCCACCCCAAAGTTTGGAACGGCTCTGTTTACGAGAACCTCGTTTACAGTACAAGTTCAACATCGCAGAAAGTGAAAAATGGATAAAGAAGTTGTGGTATTTACTTACAAAGCAATATCACTCAGCAATGAAATCTGTGTCATCAGGCCCTTAGCAGCACAATGAGTGGATTCAGGTATGATGATTCTAACTGAAATAAGTCACACAGAAAAAGAAACATCATAAGATATCAGTAATACACGGAATGTAAACTTGGCTACACAGGAACTGAATTACAGAACAGAACAGGGTCTCAAATTTAGAAAACCAACTTATGCTTGCTTAAGGGGAAAGGTGAGTTGGGGTGCTGCATAAAACCAGAGATTGAAATGAGCACAGATAAAGTTCCTTAAGCCAAATATGGAATAGACAAGAGCTACTCCTTGCTCAACGAAATGGACTCAACACCGCATATTAAACGCCTAAGAATGTACCTGACTAGTAAGTATCTTAAAACCTATGGATTGCTATGTCTCCGAAAGAGAATCAAGCATGTGTACAGGGGCATAAACGCAGCAGTGATAGGATTGGAGAGGTTCGGTGAGCAAATGAAGACCCTTTGAAGTCATATTGCATGGTACCCATTCCACGGGTTTCAACTACCCAGGTTTTAGGTATTCTTCCTTCAGCTAAAACATGCATGTGGAACCCAGAGTATGATCAACCATGTGATCGGGAGACGTGTTCAAATATGTCTCAGTTTTCGTACCCTGGTACTCGGGTGCAACATTCCAGACGCTTTACTAACACTCTCCCGACTTGGAGAGTCAGTCCCTTTAACCTCCTGTTTGGCCCAGTTTGCAATTTCTGCGGAAGATGAACAGGAATAGCGAGAACCAATGAGAGACTAGCTGGAGGTGTCTGGACGGGCAAATTTAACTCTCATTTCCCACCAGGAAGAGGAATTAACCAAAGGCTCAGCGTGCCGTGCCGGAACCAGATTAGGGCCTGAAGCCATCCTGCGGTGTTGCGGCCAGGTCACAAGAAAGCGAGTTGAAGAAAGGAGCTCAGGGGCACTGTAATTCACAAACCTGCAGAGTTATAAATGACAGCTATCATCCAAAAATAGACTGAAGTAAGGCTGCCAAGAGGACTTGAAAGCGGGGCAGAATTGCAGGAAACCGATTTCAGGAGGTAGACTGGAATTGCATTGAAAGCATAGGAAAAGAGGCAGAACGTCCACAATGATGCACTTGGCCAAAAAGTGCGTATGCGTTTTTTCCTGAATATATTCAGGAAAAAACGCATACGGCCTTTTTGGCCAACCAAGCAAGCTTGCAAAGGAAACCTGCACAACAATGAAGTCTCACTTCCACCTGGTCAAAAGGGCCATCTGAAAAAAGTGTAAAATCCATAAAGGCACGACAGGCCATGGAGAACTGGGAGCCTTCTTATGCTGATGGGCGGGATGTAAATTGCCAACAGCCACTCGGGAGAAGTGTATGGTGTTAACTGAAACATCTAAAAAACAAAGCAACAGAGCCTAGGGCACTTCCACTTATGGTCCTATAGCTTAGGGAAATTAAAATCAAAAAGACACAGCCACCCCAAAGTGTGGGACGCCTCCGTTTACAAGAACCTCGTTTACCGTACAAGTTCAATATCACAGAAAGTGAAAAATGGATAAAGAACTTGAGGTACTTACGTACAATGCAGTATCACTCAGCAATGAAATCTATGTCATCAGGCCCGTCGCAGCATAATGAGTTGATTCAGGTACGATGATTATAACTGAAATAAGTCACACAGAAAACGAAACACCATAAGATATCACTAATACACGGAATGTAAACTTGGCTACACAGGAACTGAATTGCAAAACAGAACAGGGTCTCAAATTTAGAAAACCAACTTATGCTTGCTTAAGGGGAAAGGTGAGTTGGGGTGCTGCATAAAACCAGAGATTGAAATGAGCACTTATAAAGTTCCTTAAGCCAAATATGGAATAGACTAGAGCTACTCCTTGCTCAACGAAATGGACTCAACACCCCATATTAAACGCCTAAGAATGTACCTGACTAGTAAGTATCTTAAAACCTATGGATTGCTATGTCTCCAAAAGAGAATCAAGCGTGTGTACAGGGGCATAAACGCAGCAGTGATAGGATTGGAGAGGTTCGGTGAGCAAATGAAGACCCTTTGAAGTCATATTGCATGGTACCCATTCCACGGGTTTCAACTACCCAGGTTTAAGGTATTCTTCCCTCAGCTAAAACATGCATGTGGAACCTAGAGTATGATCAACCGTGTGATCGGGAGATGTGTTCAAATATGTCTCAGTTTTCGAACCCTGGTACTCGGGTGCAACATTCCAGAAGCTTTACTAACACTCTCCCCACTTGGAGAGTCAGTCCCTTTAACCTCCTGTTTGGCCCAGTTTGCAATTTCTGCGGAAGATGAACAGGAATAGCGAGAACCAATGAGAGACTAGCTGGAGGTGTCTGGACGGGCAAATTTAACTCTCATTTCCCACCAGGAAGAGGAAATAACCAAAGGCTCAGCGTGCCGTGCCAGAACCAGATTAGGGCCTTAAGCCATCCTGCGGTGTTGCGGCCAGCTCACAAGAAACGAGTTGAAGAAAGGAGCTCAGGGGCACTGTAATTCACAAACCTGCAGAGTTATAAATGACAGCTATCGTCCAAAAATATACTGAAGTAAGGCTGCCAAGAGGACTTGAAAGCGGGGCAGAATTGCAGGAAACTGATTTCAGGAGGTAGACTGGAATTGCATTGAAAGCATAGGAAAAGAGGCAGAACGTCCACAATGATGCACTTGGCCAAAAAGGGCGTATGCGTTTTTTCCTGAATATATTCAGGAAAAAACGCATACGCCCTTTTTGGCCAACCAAGCAAGCTTGCAAAGGAAATCTGCACTACAATGAAGTCTCACTTCCCCCCGGTCAAAAGGGCCATCTGAAAAAAGTATAAAATCCAGAAAGGCAGGACAGGCCATGGAGAACTGGGAGCCTTGTTATGCTGATGGGCGGGATGTAAATTGCCAACAGACACTCGGGAGAAGTGTATGGTGTTTCCTGAAACATCTAAAAAACAAAGCAACAGAGCCTAGGGCACTTCCACTTATGGTCCTATAGCTTAGGGAAATTAAAATCAAAAAGACACAGCCACCCCAAAGTTTGGGACGCCTCTGTTGACAAGAACCTCGTTTACAGTACAAGTTCAACATCACAGAAAGTGAAAAATGGATAAAGAAGTTGTGGTATTTACTTACAAAGCAATATCACCAAGCAATGAAATCTATGTCATCAGGCCCTTAGCAGCACAATGAGTGGATTCAAGTATGATGATTCTAACTGAAATAAGTCACACAGAAAAAGAAACATCATAAGATATCAGTAATACACGGAATGTAAACTTGGCTACACAGGAACTGAAATACAGAACAGAAGAGGGTCTCAAATTTAGAAAACTAACTTATGCTTGCTTAAGGGTAAAGGTGAGTTGGGGTGCTGCATAAAACCAGAGATTGAAATGAGCACAGATAAAGTTCCTTAAGCCTAATATGGAATAGACAAGAGCTACTCCTTGCTCAACGAAATGGACTCAACACCGCATATTAAACGCCTAAGAATGTACCTGACTAGTAAGTATCTTAAAACTTATGGATTGCTATGTCTCCGAAAGAGAATCAAGCATGTGTACAGGGGCATAAACGCAGCAGTGATAGGAATGGAGAGGTTCGGTGAGCAAATGAAGACCCTTTGAAGTCATATTGCATGGTACCCATTCCACGGGTTTCAACTACCCAGGTTTAAGGTATTCTTCCTTCAGCTAAAACATGCATGTGGCACCTAGAGTATGATCAACCATGTGATCGGGAGACGTGTTCAAATATGTTTCAGTTTTCGTACCCTCGTACTCGGGTGCAACATTCCAGACGCTTTACTAACACTCTCCCGACTTGGAGACTCAGTCCCTTTAACCTCCTGTTTGGCCCAGTTTGCAATTTCTGCGGAAGATGAACAGGAATAGCGAGAACCAATGAGAGGCTAGCTGCAGGTGTCTGGACGGGCAAATTTAACTCTCATTTCCCACCAGGAAGACGAATTAACCAAAGGCTCAGCGTTCTGTGCCAGAACCAGATTAGGGCCTGAAGCCATCCTGCGCTGTTGCGGCCAGGTCTCAAGAAAGCGAGTTGAAGAAAGGAGCTCAGGGGCACTGTAATACACAAACCTGCAGAGTTATAAATGACAGCTAGCGTCCAAAAATATACTGAAGTAAGACAGCCAAGAGTACTTGAAAGTGGGGCAGAATTGCAGGAAACCGATTTCAGGAGGTAGACTGGAATTGCATTGAAAGCATAGGAAAAGTGGTAGAACGTCCACAATGATGCACTTGGCGAAAAATTGCGTATGCGTTTTTCCTTCAGGAAAAAACGCATACGCCCTTTTTGGCCAACCAAGCAAGCTTGCAAAGGAAATCTGCACTACAATGAAGTCTCACTTCCCCCCGGTCAAAAGGGCCATCTGAAAAAAGTGTAAAATCCAGAAAGGCAGGACAGGCCATGGAGAACTGGGAGCCTTGTTATGCTGATGGGCGGGATGTAAATTGCCAACAGACACTCGGGAAAAGTGTATGGTGTTTCCTGAAACATCTAAAAAACAAAGCAACAGAGCCTAGGGCACTTGCACTTATGGTCCTATAGCTTAGGGAAACTAAAATCAAAAAGACACAGCCACCCCAAAGTTTGGGACGCCTCTGTTTACAAGAGCCTCGTTTACCGTACAAGTTCAATATCACAGAAAGGGAAAAATGGATAAAGAACTTGTGGTACTTACGTACAATGCAGTATCACTCAGCAATGAAATCTATGTCATCAGGCCCGTAGCAGCATAATGAGTGGATTCAGGTACGATGATTCTAACTGAAATAAGTCACACAGAAAAAGAAACATCGTAATATATCACTAATACACGGAATGTAAACTTGGCTACACAGGAACTGAATTCCAAAACAGAACAGGGTCTCAAATTTAGAACACCAACTTATGCTTGCTTAGGGGAAAGGTGAGTTGGGGTGCTGCATAAAACCAGAGATTGAAATGAGCACAGATAAAGTTCCTTAAGCCAAATATGGAATAGACAAGAGCTACTCCTTGCTCAACGAAATGGACTCAGCACCCCATATTAAACGCCTAAGAATGTACCTGACTAGTAAGTATCTTATAACCTATGGATTGCTATGTCTCCAAAAGAGAATCAAGCGTGTGTACAGGGGAATAAATGCAGCACTGATAGGATTGGAGAGGTTCGGTGAGCAAATGAAGACCCTTTGAAATCATATTGAATGGTACCCTTTACACGGGTCTCAGCTCTCCAGGTTTAAGGTATTCTTCCTTCAGCTAAAACATGCATGTGGAACCCAGAGTATGATCAACCGTGTGAACGGGAGACGTGTTCAAATATGTCTCAGTTTTCCTCCCCTGGTACTCGGGTGCAACATTCCAGACGCTTTAGTAACACTCTCCCCACTTGGAGAGTCAGCGCCTTTAACCTCCTGTTTGGCCCAGTTTGCAATTTCTGCGGAAGATGAACAGGAATGGGGAGAACCAATGAGAGACTAGCTGGAGGTGTCTGGACGGGCAAATTTAACTCTCATTTCCCACCAGGAAGAGGAATTAACCAAAGGCTCAGCGTGCCGTGCCAGAACCAGATTAGGGCCTGAAGCAATCCTGCGGTGTTGCGGCCAGCTCACAAGAAAGCGAGTTGAAGAAAGGAGCTCAGGGGCACTGTAATTCACAAACCTGCAGAGTTATAAATGACAGCTATCGTCCAAAAATATACTGAAGTAAGGCTGCCAAGAGGACTTGAAAGCGGGACAGAATTGCAGGAATCCGATTTCAGGAGGTAGACTGGAATTGCATTGAAAGCATAGGAAAAGAGGCAGAGCGTCCACAATGATGCACTTGGCCAAAAAGGGCGTATGCGTTTTTTCCTGAATATATTCAGGAAAAAACGCATACGCCCTTTTTGGCCAACCAAGCAAGCTTGCAAAGGAAATCTGCACTACAATGAAGTCTCACTTCCCCCCGGTCAAAAGGTCCATCTGAAAAAAGTGTAAAATCCAGAAAGGCAGGACAGGCCATGGAGAACTGGGAGCCTTGTTATGCTGATGGGCGGGATGTAAATTGCCAACAGACACTCGGGACAAGTGTATGGTGTTTCCTGAAACATCTGAAAAACAAAGCAACAGAGCCTAGGGCACTTCAACTTATGGTCGTATAGCTTAGGGAAATTAAAATCAAAAAGACACAGCCACCCCAAAGTTTGGGACGCCTCTGTTTACAAGAACCTCGTTTACAGTACAAGTTCAACATCGCAGAAAGTGAAAAATGGATAAAGAAATTGTGGTATTTACTTACAAAGCAATATCGCTCAGCAATGAAATGTATGTCATCAGGCCCTTAGCAGCACAATGAGTGGATTCAGGTATGATGATTCTAACTGAAATTAGTCACACAGAAAAATAAACATCATAAGATATCAGTAATACACGGGATATAAACTTGGCTACACAGGAACTGAATTACAGAACAGAACAGTGTCTCAAATTTAGAAAACCAACTTATGCTTGCTTAAGGGTAAAGGTGAGTTGGGGTGCTGCATAAAACCAGAGATTGAAATGAGCACAGATAAAGTTCCTTAAGCCAAATATGGAATAGACAAGAGCTACTCCTTGCTCAACGAAATGGACTCAACAACCCATATTAAACGCCTAAGAATGTACCTGACTAGTAAGTATCTTAAAACCTATGGATTGCTATGTCTCCAAAAGAGAATCAAGCGTGTGGACAGGGGTATAAACGCAGCACTGATAGGATTGGAGAGGTTCGGTGAGCAAATGAAGACCCTTTGAAGTCATATTGCATGGTACCCATTCCACGGGTCTCAACTCTCCAGGTTTAAGGTATTCTTCCTTCAGCTAAAACATGCATGTGGAACCCAGAGTATGATCAACCGTGTGAACGGGAGACGTGTTCAAATATGTCTCAGTTTTCCTCCCCTGGTACTAGGGCGCAACATTCCAGATGCTTTACTAACACTCTCCCCACTTGGAGAGTCAGCGCCTTTAAACTCCTGTTTGACCCAGTTTGCAATTTCTGCGGAAGATGAACAGGAATAGGGAGAACCAATGAGAGACTAGCTGGAGGTGTCTGGACGGGCAAATTTAACTCTTATTTCCCACCAGGAAGAGGAAATAGCCAAAGGCTCAGCGTGCCGTGCCGGAACCAGATTAGGGCCTGAAGCCATCCTGTGGTGTTGCGGCCAGCTCAAAAGAAAGCGAGTTGAAGAAAGGAGCTCAGGGGCACTGTAATTCACAAACCTGCAGAGTTATAAATGACAGCTATCGTCCAAAAATATACTGAAGTAAGGCTGTCAAGAGGACGTGAAAGCGGGGCAGAATTGCAGGAAACCGATTTCAGGAGGTAGACTGGAATTGCATTGAAAGCATAGGAAAAGAGCCAGAACGTCCACAATGATGCACTTGGCCAAAAAGGGCGTATGCGTTTTTTCCTGAATATATTCAGGAAAAAACGCATACGCCCTTTTTGGCCAACCAAGCAAACTTGCAAAGGAAATCTGTACTACAATGAAGTCTCACTTCCCCCTGTCAAAAGGGCCATCTGAAAAAAGTGTAAAATCCAGAAAGGCAGGACAGGCCATGGAGAACTGGGAGCCTTGTTATGCTGATGGGCGGGATGTAAATTGCCAACAGACACTCGGGAGAAATGTATGGTGTTTCCTGAAACATCTAAAAAACAAAGCAACAGAGCCTAGGGCACTTCCACTTATGGTCCTATAGCTTAGGGAAATTAAAATCAAAAAGACACAGCCAGCCGAAACTTTGGGACGCCTCTGTTTACAAGAACCTCCGTTACAGTACAAGTTCAATATCACAGAAAGTGAAAAATGGATAAAGAACTTGTGGTACTTACGTACAATGCAGTATCACTCAGCAATGAAATCTATGTCATCAGGCCCGTAGCAGCATAATGAGTGGATTCAGGTACGATGATTCTAACTGAAATAAGTCACACAGAAAAAGAAACATCATAATATATCACTAATACACGGAATGTAAACTTGGCTACACAGGAACTGAATTCCAAAACAGAACAGGGTCTCCAATTTAGAACACCAACTTATGCTTGCTTAGGGCAAAGGTGAGTTGGGGTGCTGCATAAAACCAGAGATTGAAATGAGCACAGATAAAGTTCCTTAAGCCAAATATGGAATAGACAAGAGCTACTCCTTGCTCAACGAAATGGACTCAGCACCCCATATTAAACGCCTAAGAATGTACCTGACTAGTAAGTATCTTATAACCTATGGATTGCTATGTCTCCAAAAGAGAATCAAGCGTGTGTACAGGGGAATAAACGCAGCACTGATAGGATTGGAGAGGTTCGGTGAGCAAATGAAGACCCTTTGAAATCATATTGCATGGTACCCTTTACACGGGTCTCAACTCTCCAGGTTTAAGGTATTCTTCCTTCAGCTAAAACATACATGTGGAACCCAGAGTATGATCAACCGTGTGAACGGGAGACGTGTTCAAATATGTCTCAGTTTTCCTCCCCTGGTACTCAGGTGCAACATTCCACACGCTTTAGTAACACTCTCCCCACTTGGAGAGTCAGCGCCTTTAACCTCCTGTTTGGCCCAGTTTGCAATTTCTGCGGAAGATGAACAGGAATGGGGAGAACCAATGAGAGACTAGCTGGAGGTGTCTGGACGGGCAAATTTAACTCTCATTTCCCACCAGGAAGAGGAATTAACCAAAGGCTCAGCGTGCCGTGCCAGAACCAGATTAGGGCCTGAAGCAAACCTGCGGTGTTGCGGCCAGCTCACAAGAAAGCGAGTTGAAGAAAGGAGCTCAGGGGCACTGTAATTCACAAACCTGCAGAGTTATAAATGACAGCTATCGTCCAAAAATATACTGAAGTAAGGCTGCCAAGAGGACTTGAAAGCGGGACAGAATTGCAGGAATCCGATTTCAGAAGGTAGACTGGAATTGCATTGAAAGCATAGGAAAAGAGGCAGAGCGTCCACAATGATGCACTTGGCCAAAAAGGGCGTATGCGTTTTTTCCTGAATATATTCAGGAAAAAACGCATACGCCCTTTTTGGCCAACCAAGCAAGCTTGCAAAGGAAATCTGCACTACAATGAAGTCTCACTTCCCCCCGGTCAAAAGGTCCATCTGAAAAAAGTGTAAAATCCAGAAAGGCAGGACAGGCCATGGAGAACTGGGAGCCTTGTTATGCTGATGGGCGGGATGTAAATTGCCAACAGACACTGGGGACAAGTGTATGGTGTTTCCTGAAACATCTGAAAAACAAAGCAACAGAGCCTAGGGCACTTCCACTTATGGTCGTATAGCTTAGGGAAATTAACATCAAAAAGACACAGCCACCCCAAAGTTTGGGACGCCTCTGTTTACAAGAACCTCGTTTACAGTACAAGTTCAACATCGCAGAAAGTGAAAAATGGATAAAGAAATTGTGGTATTTACTTACAAAGCAATATCGCTCAGCAATGAAATGTATGTCATCAGGCCCTTAGCAGCACAATGAGTGGATTCAGGTATGATGATTCTAACTGAAATTAGTCACACAGAAAAATAAACATCATAAGATATCAGTAATACACGGAATGTAAACTTGGCTACACAGGAACTGAATTACAGAACAGAACAGGGTCTCCAATTTAGAAAACCAACTTATGCTTGCTTAAGGGTAAAGGTGAGTTGGGGTGCTGCATAAAACCAGAGATTGAAATGAGCACAGATAAAGTTCCTTAAGCCAAATATGGAATAGACAAGAGCTAATCCTTGCTCAACGAAATGGACTCAACAACCCATATTAAACGCCTAAGAATGTACCTGACTAGTAAGTATCTTAAAACCTATGGATTGCTATGTCTCCAAAAGAGAATCAAGCGTGTGGACAGGGGTATAAACGCAGCACTGATAGGATTGGAGAGGTTCGGTGAGCAAATGAAGACCCTTTGAAGTCATATTGCATGGTACCCATTCCACGGGTCTCAACTCTCCAGGTTTAAGGTATTCTTCCTTCAGCTAAAACATGCATGTGGAACCCAGAGTATGATCAACCGTGTGAACGGGAGACGTGTTCAAATATGTCTCAGTTTTCCTCCCCTGGTACTCGGGCGCAACATTCCAGATGCTTTACTAACACTCTCCCCACTTGGAGAGTCAGCGCCTTTAAACTCCTGTTTGACCCAGTTTGCAATTTCTGCGGAAGATGAACAGGAATAGGGAGAACCAATGAGAGACTAGCTGGAGGTGTCTGGACGGGCAAATTTAACTCTTATTTCCCACCAGGAAGAGGAAATAGCCAAAGGCTCAGCGTGCCGTGCCGGAACCAGATTAGGGCCTGAAGCCATCCTGTGGTGTTGCGGCCAGCTCAAAAGAAAGCGAGTTGAAGAAAGGAGCTCAGGGGCACTGTAATTCACAAACCTGCAGAGTTATAAATGACAGCTATCGTCCAAAAATATACTGAAGTAAGGCTGCCAAGAGGACGTGAAAGCGGGGCAGAATTGCAGGAAACCGATTTCAGGAGGTAGACTGGAATTGCATTGAAAGCATAGGAAAAGAGGCAGAACGTCCACAATGATGCACTTGGCCAAAAAGGGCGTATGCGTTTTTTCCTGAATATATTCAGGAAAAAACGCATACGCCCTTTTTGGCCAACCAAGCAAACTTGCAAAGGAAATCTGCACTACAATGAAGTCTCACTTCCCCCTGTCAAAAGGGCCATCTGAAAAAAGTGTAAAATCCAGAAAGGCAGGACAGGCCATGGAGAACTGGGAGCCTTGTTATGCTGATGGGCGGGATGTAAATTGCCAACAGACACTCGGGAGAAGTGTATGGTGTTTCCTGAAACATCTAAAAAACAAAGCAACAGAGCCTAGGGCACTTCCACTTATGGTCCTATAGCTTAAGGAAACTAAAATCAAAAAGACACAGCCACCCCAAAGTTTGGGACGCCTCTGTTTACAAGAACCTCGTTTACCATACAAGTTCAATATCACAGAAAGTGAAAAATGGATAAAGAACTTCTGGTACTTATGTACAATGCAGTATCACTCAGCAATGAAATCTATGTCATCAGGCCCGTAGCAGCATAATGAGTGGATTCAGGTACGATGATTCTAACTGAAATAAGTCACACAGAAAAATAAACATCATAAGATATCACTAATACAAGGAATGTAAACTTGGCAACACAGGAACTGAATTCCAAAACAGAACAGGGTCTCAAATTTAGAAAATCAACTTATGCTTGCTTAAGGGGAAAGGTGAGTTGGGGTGCTGCATAAAACCAGAGATTGAAATGAGCACAGATAAAGTTCCTTAAGCCAAATATGGAATAGACAAGAGCTACTCCTTGCTCAACGAAATGGACTCAACACCGCATATTAAACGCCTAAAAATGTACCTGACTAGTAAGTATCTTAAAACCTATGGATTGCTATGTCTCCAAAAGAGAATCAAGCGTGTGTACAGGGGTATAAACGCAGCACTGATAGGATTGGAGAGGTTCGGTGAGCAAATGAAGACCCTTTGAAGTCATCTTGCATGGTACCCATTCCACGGGTCTCAACTCTCCAGGTTTAAGGTATTCTTCCTTCAGCTAAAACATGCATGTGGAACCCAGAGTATGATCAACCGTGTGAACGGGAGACGTGTTCAAATATGTCTCAGTTTTCCTCCCCTGGTACTCGGGCGCAACATTCCAGATGCTTTACTAACACTCTCCCCACTTGGAGAGTCAGCGCCTTTAAACTCCTGTTTGACCCAGTTTGCAATTTCTGCGGAAGATGAACAGGAATAGGGAGAACCAATGAGAGACTAGCTGGAGGTGTCTGGACGGGCAAATTTAACTCTTATTTCCCACCAGGAAGAGGAAATAGCCAAAGGCTCAGCGTGCCATGCCGGAACCAGATTAGGGCCTGAAGCCATCCTGTGGTGTTGCGGCCAGCTCAAAAGAAAGCGAGTTGAAGAAAGGAGCTCAGGGGCACTGTAATTCACAAACCTGCAGAGTTATAAATGACAGCTATCATCCAAAAATATACTGAAGTAAGGCTGCCAAGAGGACGTGAAAGCGGGGCAGAATTGCAGGAAACTGATTTCAGGAGGTAGACTGGAATTGCATTGAAAGCATAGGAAAAGAGGCAGAACGTCCACAATGATGCACTTGGCCAAAAAGGGCGTATGCGTTTTTTCCTGAATATATTCAGGAAAAAACGCATACGCCCTTTTTGGCCAACCAAGCAAACTTGCAAAGGAAATCTGCACTACAATGAAGTCTCACTTCCCCCTGTCAAAAGGGCCATCTGAAAAAAGTGTAAAATCCAGAAAGGCAGGACAGGCCATGGAGAACTGGGAGCCTTGTTATGCTGATGGGCGGGATGTAAATTGCCAACAGACACTCGGGAGAAGTGTATGGTGTTTCCTGAAACATCTAAAAAACAAAGCAACAGAGCCTAGGGCACTTCCACTTATGGTCCTATAGCTTAGGGAAATTAAAATCAAAAAGACACAGCCACCCGAAACTTTGGGACGCCTCTGTTTACAAGAACCTCCTTTACAGTACAAGTTCAATATCACAGAAAGTGAAAAATGGATAAAGAACTTGTGGTACAGACGTACAATGCAGTATCACTCAGCAATGAAATCTATGTCATCAGGCCCGTAGCAGCATAATGAGTGGATTCAGGTACGATGATTCTAACTGAAATAAGTCACACAGAAAAAGAAACATCATAATATATCACTAATACACGGAATGTAAACTTGGCTACACAGGAACTGAATTCCAAAACAGAACAGGGTCTCAAGTTTAGAACACCAACATATGCTTGCTTAGGGGAAAGGTGAGTTGGGGTGCTGCATAAAACCAGAGATTTAAATGAGCACAGATAAAGTTCCTTAAGCCAAATATGGAATAGACAAGAGCTACTCCTTGCTCAACGAAATGGACTCAGCACCCCATATTAAACGCCTAGGAATGTACCTGACTAGTAAGTATCTTATAACCTATGGATTGCTATGTCTCCAAAAGAGAATCAAGCGTGTGTAGAGGGGAATAAACGCAGCACTGATAGGATTGGAGAGGTTCGGTGAGCAAATGAAGACCCTTTGAAATCATATTGCATGGTACCCTTTACACGGGTCTCAACTCTCCAGTTTTAAGGTATTCTTCCTTCAGCTAAAACATGCATGTGGAACCCAGAGTATGATCAACCGTGTGAACGGGAGACGTGTTCAAATATGTCTCAGTTTTCCTCCCCTGGTACTCGGGTGCAACATTCCAGACGCTTTAGTAACACTCTCCCCACTTGGAGAGTCAGCGCCTTTAACCTCCTGTTTGGCCCAGTTTGCAATTTCTGCGGAAGATGAACAGGAATGGGGAGAACCAATGAGAGACTAGCTGGAGGTGTCTGGACGGGCAAATTTAACTCTCATTTCCCACCAGGAAGAGGAATTAACCAAAGGCTCAGCGTGCCGTGCCAGAACCAGATTAGGGCCTGAAGCCATCCTGCGGTGTTGCGGCCAGGTCACAAGAAAGCGAGTTGAAGAAAGGAGCTCAGGGGCACTGTAATTCACAAACCTGCAGAGTTATAAATGACAGCTATCGTCCAAAAATAGACTGAAGTAAGGCTGCCAAGAGGACTTGAAAGCGGGGCAGCATTGCAGGAAACCGATTTCACGAGGTAGACTGGAATTGCATTGAAAGCATAGGAAAAGAGGCAGAACGTCCACAATGATGCACTTGGCCAAAAAGGGCGTATGCGTTTTTTCCTGAATATATTCAGGAAAAAACGCATACGCCCTTTTTGGCCAACCAAGCAAGCTTGCAAAGGAAATCTGCACTACAATGAAGTCTCACTTCCCCCCAGTCAAAAGGGCCATCTGAAAAAAGTGTAAAATCCAGAAAGGCAGGACAGGCCATGGAGAACTGGGAGCCTTGTTATGCTGATGGGCGGGACGTAAATTGCCAACAACCACTCGGGAGAAGTGTATGGTGTTTCCTGAAACATCTAAAAAACAAAGCAACAGAGCCTAGGGCACTTCCACTTATGGTCCTATAGCTTAGGGAATTTAAAATCAAAAAGACACAGCCACCCCAAAGTTTGGAACGGCTCTGTTTACGAGAACCTCGTTTACAGTACAAGTTCAACATCGCAGAAAGTGAAAAATGGATAAAGAAGTTGTGGTATTTACTTACAAAGCAATATCACTCAGCAATGAAATCTGTGTCATCAGGCCCTTAGCAGCACAATGAGTGGATTCAGGTATGATGATTCTAACTGAAATAAGTCACACAGAAAAAGAAACATCATAAGATATCAGTAATACACGGAATGTAAACTTGGCTACACAGGAACTGAATTACAGAACAGAACAGGGTCTCAAATTTAGAAAACCAACTTATGCTTGCTTAAGGGGAAAGGTGAGTTGGGGTGCTGCATAAAACCAGAGATTGAAATGAGCACAGATAAAGTTCCTTAAGCCAAATATGGAATAGACAAGAGCTACTCCTTGCTCAACGAAATGGACTCAACACCGCATATTAAACGCCTAAGAATGTACCTGACTAGTAAGTATCTTAAAACCTATGGATTGCTATGTCTCCGAAAGAGAATCAAGCATGTGTACAGGGGCATAAACGCAGCAGTGATAGGATTGGAGAGGTTCGGTGAGCAAATGAAGACCCTTTGAAGTCATATTGCATGGTACCCATTCCACGGGTTTCAACTACCCAGGTTTTAGGTATTCTTCCTTCAGCTAAAACATGCATGTGGAACCCAGAGTATGATCAACCATGTGATCGGGAGACGTGTTCAAATATGTCTCAGTTTTCGTACCCTGGTACTCGGGTGCAACATTCCAGACGCTTTACTAACACTCTCCCGACTTGGAGAGTCAGTCCCTTTAACCTCCTGTTTGGCCCAGTTTGCAATTTCTGCGGAAGATGAACAGGAATAGCGAGAACCAATGAGAGACTAGCTGGAGGTGTCTGGACGGGCAAATTTAACTCTCATTTCCCACCAGGAAGAGGAATTAACCAAAGGCTCAGCGTGCCGTGCCGGAACCAGATTAGGGCCTGAAGCCATCCTGCGGTGTTGCGGCCAGGTCACAAGAAAGCGAGTTGAAGAAAGGAGCTCAGGGGCACTGTAATTCACAAACCTGCAGAGTTATAAATGACAGCTATCATCCAAAAATAGACTGAAGTAAGGCTGCCAAGAGGACTTGAAAGCGGGGCAGAATTGCAGGAAACCGATTTCAGGAGGTAGACTGGAATTGCATTGAAAGCATAGGAAAAGAGGCAGAACGTCCACAATGATGCACTTGGCCAAAAAGTGCGTATGCGTTTTTTCCTGAATATATTCAGGAAAAAACGCATACGGCCTTTTTGGCCAACCAAGCAAGCTTGCAAAGGAAACCTGCACAACAATGAAGTCTCACTTCCACCTGGTCAAAAGGGCCATCTGAAAAAAGTGTAAAATCCATAAAGGCACGACAGGCCATGGAGAACTGGGAGCCTTCTTATGCTGATGGGCGGGATGTAAATTGCCAACAGCCACTCAGGAGAAGTGTATGGTGTTAACTGAAACATCTAAAAAACAAAGCAACAGAGCCTAGGGCACTTCCACTTATGGTCCTATAGCTTAGGGAAATTAAAATCAAAAAGACACAGCCACCCCAAAGTGTGGGACGCCTCCGTTTACAAGAACCTCGTTTACCGTACAAGTTCAATATCACAGAAAGTGAAAAATGGATAAAGAACTTGAGGTACTTACGTACAATGCAGTATCACTCAGCAATGAAATCTATGTCATCAGGCCCGTCGCAGCATAATGAGTTGATTCAGGTACGATGATTATAACTGAAATAAGTCACACAGAAAACGAAACACCATAAGATATCACTAATACACGGAATGTAAACTTGGCTACACAGGAACTGCATTCCAAAACAGAACAGGGTCTCAAATTTAGAAAACCAACTTATGCTTGCTTAAGGGGAAAGGTGAGTTGGGGTGCTGCATAAAACCAGAGATTGAAATGAGCACAAATAAAGTTCCTTAAGCCAAATATGGAATAGACAAGAGCTACTCCTTGCTCAACGAAATGGACTCAACACCCCATATTAAACGCCTAAGAATGTACCTGACTAGTAAGTATCTTAAAACCTATGGATTACTATGTCTCCGAGAGAGAATCAAGCATGTGTACAGGGGCATGAACGCAACAGTGATAGGATTGGAGAGGTTCGGTGAGCAAATGAAGACCCTTTGAAGTCATATTGCATGGTACCCATTCCACGGGTCTCAACTCTCCAGGTTTAAGGTATTCTTCCTTCAGCTAAAACATGCATGTGGAACCCCGAGTATGATCAACCGTGTGAACGGGAGACGTGTTCAAATATGTCTCAGTTTTCCTCCCCTGGTACTCGGGTGCAACATTCCAGACCCTTTACTAACACTCTCCTGACTTGGAGAGTCAGCGCCTTTAACCTCCTGTTTGGCCCAGTTTGCAATTTCTGCGGAAGATGAACAGGAATAGGGAGAACCAATGAGAGACTAGCTGGAGGTGTCTGGACGGGCAAATTGAACTCTCATTTCCCACCAGGAAGGGGAAATAACCAAAGGCTCAGCGTGCTGTGCCGGAACCAGATTAGGGCCTGAAGCCATCCTGCGGTGTTGCGACCAGCTCAAAAGAAAGCGAGTTGAAGAAAGGAGCTCAGGGTCTCTGTAATTCACAAACCTGCAGAGTTATAAATGACAGCTATCGTCCAAAAATATACTGAAGTAAGGCTGCCAAGAGGACTTGAAAGCGGGGCAGAATTGCAGGATACCGATTTCAGGAGGTAGACTGGAATTGCACTGAAAGCATAGGAAAAGAGGCAGAACGTCCACAATGATGCACTTTGCCAAAAGGGCGTATGCGTTTTTTCCTGAATATATTCAGGAAAAAACGCATACGCCCTTTTTGGCCAACCAAGCAAGCTTGCAAAGGAAATCTGCACTACAATGAAGTCTCACTTCCCCCCGGTCAAAAGGGCCATCTGAAAAAAGTGTAAAACCCAGAAAGGCAGGACAGGCCATGGAGAACTGGGAGCCTTGTTATGCTGATGGGCGGGATGTAAATTGCCAACAGACACTCGGGAGATGTGTATGGTGTTTCCTGAAACATCTAAAAAACAAAGCAACAGAGCCTAGGGCACTTCCGCTTATGGTCCTATAGCTTAGGGAAATTAATATCAAAAAGACACAGCAACCCCAAAATTTGGGATGGGTCTTTTTACAGAAGTCTCTTCTACGGCACAAGTTAAATATCCCAGAGAGCAAATAATGGATAAAGAAGTTGCGGTACTTATGTACAACAGAATACCACTCAGCAATGAAATCTATGTCACCAGGCTCGTACCAGCATAATGAGTGGATTGAGGCACGATGATTCTAAGTGAAATAAGTCACACAGAAAAAGAAACATCATAAGGTATCACTAATACACGGAATGTGATCTTGGCTACACATGAACTGAATTACAAAACAGAACAGGGTCTCAAGTTTAGAAAACCAACTTATGCCTGCTTAAGGGGGAAGGTGAGTTGGGGTACTGCATAAAAGCAAGTTTGAAATTAGCACAGATACCGTTCCATAAGCCAAATATGTAATAGACAAGAGCTACCCCTTGCTCAACGAAATGGATTCAACAATGAGGTATCACCTCACACCTGGTAGAATAGGCATCATTGAAAATCTACAAACAAAAAATGCTGGAAAGGGTGTGGAGAAAATGAACCCTCTTCCACTATTGTTGGGAATATAAATTGATACAGTCATTATGGAGAACAATATGGAATTTCTTAAGAAACTAACAATAGAATTACCATATGATACAGCAATCCCAGTACTGGACATATACCCAGACAAAACCATAAATCAAAAAGAGTCATTCACCGCAGTGTTCATTGCATCACTACAATATCGAGGTAATGGAAGCAACCTAAATGCCCACAGACAGACGAATGCATAAAGCTGTGGTACATATATAAAATGGAATATTACTAAGCCATGAAAAGGAATGAAATTGGGTCATTTGTAGAGACGTCGATGGATCTAGAGACTGTCATACAGAGTGAAGTAAGTCAGAAAGAGAAAAACAAATCTTGTATATTCATGCATATATGTGGAACCTAGAAAAACTGTACAGATTAACCATTTTGCAAGGCATAAATAGAGCAACAGATGTAGACAACAAACGTATGGACAACAAGGGGGGAAAGCTGTTGGGGGGGTGGTGGTGGGAGGAGTTGAGAGACTGGGATTGGCATGTATACATTTATATGTATAAAATAGATAACCAATAAGAACCTGCTGTATAAAAATATAAAATAAAATTCAAAATTAAAAAGAAGTAAAATTTAAAAAATAAAACAGAAAAAACAATTATTCCCTGCACATACATGTATTTATATGAATAAATTATTTCCATGCTTATATCTGTAAATACAAAAAAGAGGAATAAAATCTACCTTGAACCAAAAACGAAAAAGAGAAAAAAAACACAGAACCCACCAGTTACACAGAGGAAAACCGTATCAGGGCACTTGCTCCAGTTGTAAACAATTCTGAAGTTGGTCAGTGGTGGGGAATCGTCTCCCATTCAGCCAGCAGCCCCCACGCAACAAGCGTCCTCATTGCAAAGCTGGGGCACCGTGCCGAGGCATCTGTGAGTAAACGTGAGCTGAGCCCCAGGCCAGTTGCTGCTGAACTATTCTCACCCGTCCCAGGTAAAACACCTGAATATATACAAGGACTTGAAAGCCTAGAGGAAGGGCCATAGAGCCACACGAGTGACAGCATGCTGGCCGACTTGGTGCCTGCAGGCCAGCCAGGATGGTCCTGGCCCTGGGTGCTCTTCTGGAAGATTTCCATTTCCCTGCCTGAGATACCCGTCCTGTCCCTGCCCCCACTGCTTTTTTCCTTCCTCACCTCTGCCCAGGGAGAAATTCCAGCAGCAGGTATGGGTGACACATCCTCTTCTTTAGCAGGTGGCAGCCTGGCAACTGCTGCAGAAAGTCCAGCAGAGCCCCACTCACACTGGGCCACCCACAAAGCCGTGGCCTCTCACTCCCTCCCACCAGCCCAGCCCTGAGACTGCTGACAGGGCAGAGAAAATGGCGTCAGGCACGGCTGCAGGGGCTCTTGCTGCCTGGAGTGGTATTTATATTGATCTCAACCCAGGCACACCTAGGGAGGGCTGGCCGGCACGGTAAGGCTGCCCAGGTCAGCCAATCATCACCCCTCAGGGGCTCACAGTTGCAGAAAATGGAACTTGCTGAACCGGCCAGGTCCAAGGAACAGGTGTGGGCTCCTGAGAGTCAGGATAGACAAGGGGCTGCAGCTTTGGCTTGTTTTCTAATCATTTTATCTGGCCCATGAGTGGGAGACAACTTCAAGAAAACCCTCTCCTAATGAGAGGAACCCAGGAGTCAGGCAGAGGAGGGGTGGGTGGTGGTTGGAGACAGAGGCCTGGTGCCCCGGGTGCAGTGGAAGTCTCTGGAAGACCAGGTGGAGGGAGGCCTCACGGAGTGATGCCCAGGGTCACAGACCTGTCGCAGCTGCTGTTTGTTAGTTCAAGTCCTGCTCTGAGGTGCTCTGTGTCAGCTCTGAGCGACAGGTGAGCTGGGGGTGCTCTGCAATGAGGGCTATGTGCACGGTTCCTGAGTGCCCAGCCCTGCCACGGTACCTGCAAGGGTAGCTCTGTATCCTGGGAGGGGCCTGACCACGAGAGCCCCGTGGGCTGGGGTGGGGGTGGGGTACCTGCCCAGGTGAGCTCCATATTCTGGGATTGGTCTGACCACGAGAGCCCCATGGGCTGCTGGGGACCTGGTAAAGGATGTCAGGACAGTCAGTGAAGCCACCGAGGATATACCTCCAGTTGCTCCTAATTCCTACACCCTGCTGGTCATTCTACCAACCACCAGGACATGGTATTCTGTATTAGTCTTCAATGATGCCTTCTTTTGTATTCCATTAGTCCCAGAGTCACAAGAAATTTTGGCTTGTGAGTGGCAGGACTCCACATACAACTAAAACAATACTTCCGGGCCGTCTGGCCCCAAGGGTGCAAAAATTCCCACACCATCTTTGGGGAAAGCTTAGCTAAAGACCTAAAAGTTCTACCTCTGGAAAAGGAAACCCTCCTTCAATATGCAGACGACATTCTGATCACCAGCCCTACTAAGGAGGCCTCTGAACTACCAAGCCAATAAAGGATAGAAGTTGTCCAAGAAAAAGCTCAAATATCACAGACTGCGGTGACCTGCCTGGGCTTCATTCTCACAGAAGGTCAGAGAAGCCCATCCCAGGAAAGGGAAGAAACCATTTTCAGCCTTACCCCTTTCTAAAACTAGAAGACAGCTTAGGGGTTCCTGGGGAGGCCAGGGTTTGCTGCTTCTGGATCCCTAACCACAGTCTACTACCTGGGCCTCTATATGAAACACTGAAAGGAAAAGATGATGATCCTTTTGAATAGAATCCAGAAGTGGCCTTTCAAGAATGGAAAGAGCAGTCAATTCAGACCCTTGCCCTGGAACTCCCTAATTTAGCTAAACCCTTTGACCTTTACATTCCCGGTGAAAGGTGAATCGCCATTGGGGAATTAGTGCAAAAACTGGGACCACTTGAAATGGAACAATGCAAGAATGCCATCCAGGTAGGATAAACTACGGTCACTAAGGGGCTTGGCCCACTGCCACATCTGGCCAAGATACTGGCGGTATCTAAAAACCTGGAAATCAGCAGCCCAAAAGGCCACCTCCCTCCTAAGGGAAAAGGACCCCACGTGGTGATCCTAACCACCAACCATGCCCTGAAGTTGCAGGGTTCGCTCCGTGGGCACACCGACCTCGAGTGAGGAGGCCCTCCAACTCCAACATCCAGAGAGATAACCGGGGGCAACAGGGCACCATGACGACTCGTGTGAACATCACTTGACCTGGAGTTTCTCTCATAAAACAACAAGAGTGTGTCCCAAAAGAGTAGACTACTGCTTGCAGGACTTACTGCACCCAGAGGGGAGCTAATAATCTTGGCGGGGGAACAGTATACCACACTGTCACCATAGAAAAGCCTACAGACACCGTGATGATGGTGGCCAATAAGACCGGCTGGACTCCTGTTTACTTCAAAAGGCTGTTGACTCAGTAGCCATCATGGTCCTTGGTCACCACTGACCCTGGACTGTCTGGGAGTTGAGCGGGCAGGGCTCTGACACCTGGTGCTGTTTGTACGTTAATTCAGGGGCCTAACTGAAGAAAGCGCAGACTACTGGTCAGAGCATCTAGGCTGGCAGAGACGGTCAGCCTAAGGTGGCCGAACAAATGTGGGGCGGGGTGAAACCGGCCCCCACAGCGTCTCTGCACATCTCTTTCCTGGACCCTTAAAGGTCATTAGAATCTATAACACTTCCAATGCTGGTGCTCAGGTGGACGAGCAGGGAGGCAGGGGTCCTGGGGACAATCAACGTCACCGGGAGGCTGCTGGGGAGAAGCTCTGACCCTCGCCCCAGGGTATGAGGGCTCCCAACTCAGCACTCAGCAGTTACAGAAGAAGGGTCTGCACCCTCAGCACTCCAAGAATGAGGAACGGGACAAAAGGCAGAGGAGGGGTTTGTCCCCAGCAAAGCCCATTAAAAATCCCTGGGAGATAAAAATAGAATCTGGGCAATAAAGTCAAGTCTAACCTTTTTTATCCTTTGTGCTTTGTCTAATTTCACGTGCTCCTAGGGTCCCGCATGCAGAGGTTCCACACCCGGCACTTCAGACCAGATTTCCTAGTGCAGAATGGCTGGGTCGACACCTCAGCTCCTGGGGCCCAGTGCAGACTCCACGATATAGAGCCTGAGCTACAGCCAACCCGGCCCTCGAGAGCTCCGCCGCCTCCCTCCCTCCCACTGACTCTGACAGGATCTCTACACAGCAGCCCAGCCCACAGCCCACGGGGTAGTGCATGCTCTCACCTCTCCATTCTCTGATCAAAATATAAAGTTTCCTTTGCTTGTGAACCAAACTCAGTCTCGATCTGTTGGCCCCAATGACACTGGGCAGGGGGACACTTGTTGGGGTCCACTCTGGAGGATCAGTAACAGAAATTGAGACTATTGTAACCTCAATGAACAGATGTGTGAGCCAAACTGTAGTTAACATAGAACAGTGTATAAGGCTCGGGTAAAATAAGATGTTTTTAACACTTCCATTTGATATTTCCATCACTTTTTATAAGCAAGTTCAGTGAAAAGGTTTGTCTTATTTGTCAGGTCAATATTAGAGAAACGAAGTGATTTCTTTCCAAGGATGTACAGCTAATAATCTTGGTTAAACCTTCAATCTTGTTTTAAATGCTTTTCCATTGAAAATGATACCTCTCTTTCAGCTCCCCCATTTCTGAGAAGTATAAAATCTTATAATTTATTATTACCAAAGGGGAAAGGTGGGAGGAGGGATAAATTAACAGTTTGGAATGAACACATACACACTGCTATGTATAAAATAGATCATCAACAAGGAACTACTGTATAGCACAGGGAACTACACTCAACATTTTGCAATAACCTATAAGGGGAAATAATCTGAAAAAGAATAGATATTTTTATTGACATCATCTATCAATGACAGTTAAAGTGTAGCCTAAGGGAAGCTGGTGGTGAGTGCTTCTGACCCTGAAGACTTCAATCATCTAAAGTTTGGACTCTGCCTACTTCCCAAGGCCCTTAATGAACATATGTGTAGCCGTAGCTTAAAAACTTCCCCAGTTTGGGTTTCGGGGAGACACTGATTTTGAAAAAGCCCTGGTGTTCTCCTTACATGAATGGGACTCTTCCTACTGCTAAAACATGTCTGTCACACCCAGAGGATGGTATACCATCTGATCGGGAAGAGTTTGGAAAAGGCATCTCATCTCCTCATCTCCTGGTGCTCGGGTTCACCCCTCCAGCGTCTTTACTAACAGTCTCCCCACTTGGAGATGTCAGCACTGTCAACATCCTGTTGCGTACAGTTTGGAATTTGTCCAGAGGATGAAGCGGAAGGATGAGGAACAATGAGAGACAAGTCCTAGGTGTTCAGACAGGCACATGTCACTCTAATTTCCAATCAGGAAGACGAATTGACCAAAGGCTAGGGTTGCCCATGGAAACAGTATAGGGCTTGAGGAAATCCCGCTGCTTTGTGGCCAGTTCCCATAAACACGAGTTGAACAATGGAACTCAGGGGCAGTAAAATTCACAAAACTGCAGAGTTGAAAATATCCATCACTGAAAAATGTCTTGAGGAAAGTCAGAGAAAACGACTTGTAAGCAAGGGAGAATGGCAGGAAAGGGATTTGAGGAGGTAGAAAGGACTCGCCATTAAGCACAAGAAAAGGAGCTGAACATTGCCAACATTGCAGTTGGCCAAAAAGGGTGTATGCGTTCTTTTCTGTATATATTCAAGAAAAGGGCATACACTTTTTTAGCCAACCAAACAGGTGGGCACTGGAAGTCAATACTACAAAAGATATCACTTCGCGTCAGTCAGAAGAGCCATCCTCATAAAGCGTAAACAACAGAAATGCAGGACAGGGCAACGAGAAGAGGGAGCCCTGTGAGACTTATAGTGGAAATGTATATTGCCAACGGCCATTCTGGAGAAGTGTATTGTGTTTACTAAAGCATCTAAAAAATGAGCTACAGAGCATAGGGCACTTGCACTCATGGGCGTATATCTTGGGAAAAACAAAAATCGAGAGGACACAGGCACCCCAATGTTTACCCCCTCTCTGTTTAAAAGATCCTCGACTAGGATATAACTTAAATGTCTCTGGAGGGAAAAAATGGATAGAGGTGTGGTACTTAGGTAGAGTGGAATATTATTCAGCCTGGAAATCAATGAAATATGGCCAGTTGTAACAACTCCGGAGGAGTTACGTATGATCATTCTAAGTGACAGAATTCAAAAAGAAAAAGACACATATCATAAGATATCACTTAAAGGTGGAATCCAAAATGGCTACACATGAAATAAATTACAAAACAAAAACATAGTCAAATATGTAGAAAACACGCATAAGGCTGCTAAACGGGAAAGGTGGGGAGGGGTGAGGCATCATCCAGGAGGTTGAAATTAGCAAAGATACCATTCCAAATACCAAACTGATAATCAACAAGGCCTACACGGTAGCTAAAAGAACTGCACTCAGCACACTCAAGTCACCGGAAAAGAATATATACGACTGGTAAGAATCTGAAAAAGAATTTATTGATGTCTCTCTGTACGCGAATCAAGTGGATGTACAGCAGCAAGAAACAGAGCTTTGAAAATCAGCTGTAACCAATATAGTAATAAATTGAAAAAAATAAACGACAGAGAGACAGAGAAAACCTCTTACAACTTTTCCTCAGGGACGGTGATGC
Organism: Delphinus delphis; assembly: GCF_949987515.2. Taxonomy (NCBI): domain Eukaryota; kingdom Metazoa; phylum Chordata; class Mammalia; order Artiodactyla; family Delphinidae; genus Delphinus; species Delphinus delphis. The sequence continues at coordinate 52,394 of NW_027193060.1, forward strand.
AACATGGATTGAACACATCTAGACCCACAGCAGGATGAGACATAAGGCTGGAAACTGTTTGCGCTAAGAGAAATGTGAGGTTGGGTGAGGAAATGCACACCCTTTAAAGTAATACTACCTGGTACCCATTCAATGGGTCCCAAATCTGCAGGTTCAAGGGATCTTCCTACAGCTAAAACATGCATGGAAAACCCAGAGGACTGTACACCATGTGATCGGGAGATGTGTCTAAAATGCACCTCATTTATCCTCTCCTGGTGCTCCTGTTCACCATTCCAGCCACGCTACTTAGAATCTCCCCACTTGGAGAATCAGCACATTTAAACTTCTGTTTCACACATTTTGCAAATTGTGAGGAGGATGAACGGGAAGAGGGGGAACCAATGAGAGAAGAGTTGTAGGGGTTTGGACGGGCACATATCACTCTAATTTCCCATTAAGAATAAGAATTAAAGAAAGGCTCAGCCTGCCTCGCCGGAGCCAAAATAGGGCCTGAAGCAATCCTGCGGGTTTGAGGCCAGCTCACAAAAGAGCAACTTAAAAAATGGAGCTCAGGGTCACTGCAATTCACAAACCTGCAGAGTTATAAATGAAAACTAACGTCCAAAAATATGTTGAGGTAAGGCAAAGAAGAGGATCTGAATGCAAGACAGAATTGCAAGAAACAGATTTCAAGAGATAGATTGGACTCGTCTTTAACGCACATGAAAAGCGGCAGAATTTCGACAATGATGCAGTTGGCCCAAAAGGGCGTATGCGTTTTTTTCCTGATTATATCCAGGAAAAAATGCATACGCACTTTATGGGCAACGAAGCAAGCAAGCAATGCAAATGTGCACAACAAAGAAGTCTCACTTCCCACCGGTCAAAAGGGCCATGCTAAAAAATTGTAAAAACCAGAAATGCAGGACAGGCCATGGAGAACAGGGAGCCTTTATACGCTGATGGGCAGTGTGTGAACTGCCGAGAGCCACTCTGGAGAAGTGTATGGTGGTTCCTAAATCATCTAAAAAACAGAGCTACAGAGCATAGGACACTTCCAATCATGGGAGTATATCTAGGGAAGTCTAAAAATCAACAAGACACAAGCACACCACAGTTTAGGGCTACTCTGTTTACAAGAACCTCAACTTCAGTACACCTTAAATATCCCAGGAAAGAGAACAATGGATAAAGAAGATGTGGTACTTATGTACAATGGAATATCTCTTCACCATGAAATCAATGTAATAAGGCTAGTAGAAGGATAAAGAGTGGATTTAGGTCCGATAATACTACTTGAAATAAGTCAAACAGAAAAAGAAACATATCATAAGATATCACTTATAGAGGGAGGGTAAATATGGCTGCACAAGAAATGAATTACAGAACAGAACAGTGTCTCACATTTAGAAAACACACTTATGTCAGCTTAAGGGGAAAGGAGAGGTGGGGTGATGCATAAAACCAGAGTTTGAAATTAGCACAGATACTGTTCAATAAACCAAATAGGTATTAGACAAGATCTACACCTTGCTCAATGAACAGGCCTCAACACACCCTATACACCGCAGAGAAATATATCTGAGGAATAAGAATCTTAAAACCCATGTATTGATATATCTCCATAAGGGAATCAAGTGTGTGCAGAGCGGCACAAACACAGCAGTGAAAAGGAGCTAAACCCCATTATAGAAATAAATTTTAAAAACAAAACGCTGAAACAATGAAAGAGAGAAAAATTCTTACAAAATTCGCTCAGGGGCTGTGATACAACCTGGATTGACCACATATAAACCCACAGCTGGATAAGACATAAGGCTGGACACTTGGGGCTGACAGGATTGGTGAGCTTTGGTGAGCAACTGCCGAAAGTTTAATGCAATACTTCATGCTACTCAGTCCAAGGGTCCCAACGCTCCAGGTTGAAGGGAATCTTCCTACAGCTAAACCATGCTTGGGAAACCCAGCGACTGGTATACCATATGATCGGGAAAGGTTTCTAAAACGCACCTCATTTTTCCTCTCCTGGGGCTCCGGATCGACATTCCAGCCGCTTTACTAACAACATCCCCACATGGAGTCAATGCCTTTAAGTTCTGGTATCGCACAGTCTGCAGTTAGTGCAGAGGATGAATGGGAATAGGGGGAACCAGTGAGGAACTAGCTGTAGCGGTTTCAATGGGCACATGTCACTCTAATATCACATCAGTAAGAAGAATTAACCAAAGGCACAGCAGGTGCCCCAGAAGAAAAATAGGGCTTCAAGGAATCCTGTGGTTATGGGGCAATACCACAAAAATAAGAGCTAAAAAATGGAGCTAAGGGCCACTGCAATTCAAAAACCTGCAGAGTTATAAAGGCCAACTATTTTTAAAAAATATATTGAGGTAAGGCTATGAAGAGGCATTGAAAGCAAGGCAGAATTGCAGGAAACCGACTTCAGGAGGTAGACTGGAATTGCATTGAAAGCATATGAAGAGAGTCAGAAACTCGACAATGATGCACTTGGCCAAAAAGGGCGTATGTGTTTTTTCCTGAATATATTCAGGAAAAAACGCATACGCACTTTTTGGCCAACCAAGCAAGCTTGCAAAGGAAATCTGCACTACAATGAAGTCTCACTTCCACCTGGTCAAAAGGGCCATCTGAAAAAAGTGTAAAATCCATAAAGGCACGACAGGCCATGGAGAACTGGGAGCCTTCTTATGCTGATGGGCGGGATGTAAATTGCCAACAGACACTCGGGAGAAGTGTATGGTGTTTCCTGAAACATCTAAAAAAGAAAGCAACAGAACCTAGGGCACTTCCACTTATGGTCCTATAGCTTAGGGAAATTAAAATCAAAAAGACACAGCCACCCCAAAGTTTGGGACGGCTCTGTTTACAAGAACCTAGTTTACAGTACAAGTTCAATATCGCAGAAAGTGAAAAATGGATAAAGAACTTGTGGTACTTACGTACAATGCAATATCACTCAGCAATGAAATCTATGTCATCAGGCCCATAGCAGCATAATGAGTGGATTCAGGTATGATGATTCGAACTGAAGTAAGTCACACAGAAAAGAAACATCATAAGGTATCATTAATACACAGAATGTGAACTTGGCTACACATGAACTGAATTACAAAACAGAACAGTGTCTCAAGTTTAGAAAACCAACTTATGCTTGCTTAAGGGGGAAGGGGAGTTGGGGTGCTGCATAAAACCAGAGATTGAAATGAGCACAGATAAAGTTCCTTAAGCCAAATATGGAATAGACAAGAGCTACTCCTTGCTCAACGAAATGGACTCAATACCCCATATTAAACGCCTAAGAATGTACCTGACTAGTAAGTATCTTAAAACCTATGGATTGCTATGTCTCCAAAAGAGAATCAAGCGTGTGTACAGGGGCATAAACGCAGCAGTGATAGGATTGGAGAGGTTCGGTGAGCAAATGAAGACCCTTTGAAGTCATATTGCATGGTCCCCATTCCACGGGTTTCAACTACCCAGGTTTTAGGTATTCTTCCTTCAGCTAAAACATGCATGTGGAACCCAGAGTATGATCAACCATGTGATCGGGAGACGTGTTCAAATATGTCTCAGTTTTCGTACCCTGGTACTCGGGTGCAACATTCCAGACGCTTTACTAACACTCTCCCGACTTGGAGAGTCAGTCCCTTTAACCTCCTGTTTGGCCCAGTTTGCAATTTCTGCGGAAGATGAACAGGAATAGCGAGAACCAATGAGAGACTAGCTGGAGGTGTCTGGACGGGCAAATTTAACTCTCATTTCCCACCAGGAAGAGGAATTAACCAAAGGCTCAGCGTGCCGTGCCGGAACCAGATTAGGGCCTGAAGCCATCCTGCGGTGTTGCGGCCAGCTCACAAGAAAGCGAGTTGAAGAAAGGAGCTCAGGGGCACTGTAATTCACAAACCTGCAGAGTTATAAATGACAGCTATCATCCAAAAATAGACTGAAGTAAGGCTGCCAAGAGGACTTGAAAGCGGGGCAGAATTGCAGGATACCGATTTCAGGAGGTAGACTGGAATTGCACTGAAAGCATAGGAAAAGAGGCAGAACGTCCACAATGATGCACTTTGCCAAAAGGGCGTATGCGTTTTTTCCTGAATATATTCAGGAAAAAACGCATACGCCCTTTTTGGCCAACCAAGCAAGCTTGCAAAGGAAATCTGCACTACAATGAAGTCTCACTTCCCCCCGGTCAAAAGGGCCATCTGAAAAAAGTGTAAAACCCAGAAAGGCAGGACAGGCCATGGAGAACTGGGAGCCTTGTTATGCTGATGGGCGGGATGTAAATTGCCAACAGCCACTCGGGAGAAGTGTATGGTGTTTCCTGAAACATCTAAAAAACAAAGCAACAGAGCCTAGGGCACTTCCACTTATGGTCCTATAGCTTAGGGAAATTAATATCAAAATGACACAGCAACCCCAAAATTTGGGATGGGTCTTTTTACAGAAGTCTCTTCTACGGCCCAAGTTAAATATCCCAGAGAGCAAATAATGGATAAAGAAGTTGCGGTACTTATGTACAACAGAATACCACTCAGCAATGAAATCTATGTCACCAGGCTCGTACCAGCATAATGAGTGGATTGAGGCATGATGATTCTAAGTGAAATAAGTCACACAGAAAAAGAAACATCATAAGGTATCACTAATACACGGAATGTGATCTTGGCTACACATGAACTGAATTACAAAACAGAACAGGGTCTCAAGTTTAGAAAACCAACTTATGCCTGCTTAAGGGGGAAGGTGAGTTGGGGTACTGCATAAAAGCAGAGTTTGAAATTAGCACAGATACCGTTCCATAAGCCAAATATGTAATAGACAAGAGCTACCCCTTGCTCAACGAAATGGATTCAACAATGAGGTATCACCTCACACCTGGTAGAATAGGCATCATTGAAAATCTACAAACAAAAATGCTGGAAAGGGTGTGGAGAAAGGAACCCTCTTCCACTATTGTTGGGAATATAAATTGATACAGTCATTATGGAGAACAATATGGAATTTCTTAAGAAACTAACAATAGAATTACCATATGATACAGCAATCCCAGTACTGGACATATACCCAGACAAAACCATAAATCAAAAAGAGTCATTCACCGCAATGTTCATTGCATCACTACAATATCGAGGTAATGGAAGCAACCTAAATGCCCACAGACAGACGAATGCATAAAGCTGTGGTACATATATAAAATGGAATATTACTAAGCCATGAAAAGGAATGAAATTGGGTCATTTGTAGAGACGTCGATGGATCTAGAGACTGTCATACAGAGTGAAGTAAGTCAGAAAGAGAAAAACAAATCTTGTATATTCATGCATATATGTGGAACCTAGAAAAACTGTACAGATTAACCATTTTGCAAGGCATAAATAGAGCAACAGATGTAGACAACAAACGTATGGACAACAAGGGGGGAAAGCTGTTGGGGGGGTGGTGGTGGGAGGAGTTGAGAGACTGGGATTGGCATGTATACATTTATATGTATAAAATAGATAACCAATAAGAACCTGCTGTATAAAAATATAAAATAAAATTCAAAATTAAAAAGAAGTAAAATTTAAAAAATAAAACAGAAAAAACAATTATTCCCTGCACATACATGTATTTATATGAATAAATTATTTCCATGCTTATATCTGTAAATACAAAAAAGAGGAATAAAATCTACCTTGAACCAAAAACGAAAAAGAGAAAAAAAACACAGAACCCACCAGTTACACAGAGGAAAACCGTATCAGGGCACTTGCTCCAGTTGTAAACAATTCTGAAGTTGGTCAGTGGTGGGGAATCGTCTCCCATTCAGCCAGCAGCCCCCACGCAACAAGCGTCCTCATTGCAAAGCTGGGGCACCGTGCCGAGGCATCTGTGAGTAAACGTGAGCTGAGCCCCAGGCCAGTTGCTGCTGAACTATTCTCACCCGTCCCAGGTAAAACACCTGAATATATACAAGGACTTGAAAGCCTAGAGGAAGGGCCATAGAGCCACACGAGTGACAGCATGCCGGCCGACTTGGTGCCTGCAGGCCAGCCAGGATGGTCCTGGCCCTGGGTGCTCTTCTGGAAGATTTCCATTTCCCTGCCTGAGATACCCGTCCTGTCCCTGCCCCCACTGCTTTTTTCCTTCCTCACCTCTGCCCAGGGAGAAATTCCAGCAGCAGGTATGGGTGACACATCCTCTTCTTTAGCAGGTGGCAGCCTGGCAACTGCTGCAGAAAGTCCAGCAGAGCCCCACTCACACTGGGCCACCCACAAAGCCGTGGCCTCTCACTCCCTCCCACCAGCCCAGCCCCGAGACTGCTGACAGGGCAGAGAAAATGGCGTCAGGCACGGCTGCAGGGGCTCTTGCTGCCTGGAGTGGTATTTATATTGATCTCAACCCAGGCACACCTGGGGAGGGCTGGCCGGCACGGTAAGGCTGCCCAGGTCAGCCAATCATCACCCCTCAGGGGCTCACAGTTGCAGAAAATGGAACTTGCTGAACCGGCCAGGTCCAAGGAACAGGTGTGGGCTCCTGAGAGTCAGGATAGACAAGGGGCTGCAGCTTTGGCTTGTTTTCTAATCATTTTATCTGGCCCATGAGTGGGAGACAACTTCAAGAAAACCCTCTCCTAATGAGAGGAACCCAGGAGTCAGGCAGAGGAGGGGTGGGTGGTGGTTGGAGACAGAGGCCTGGTGCCCCGGGTGCAGTGGAAGTCTCTGGAAGACCAGGTGGAGGGAGGCCTCACGGAGTGATGCCCAGGGTCACAGACCTGTCGCAGCTGCTGTTTGTTAGTTCAAGTCCTGCTCTGAGGTGCTCTGTGTCAGCTCTGAGCGACAGGTGAGCTGGGGGTGCTCTGCAATGAGGGCTATGTGCACGGTTCCTGAGTGCCCAGCCCTGCCACGGTACCTGCAAGGGTAGCTCTGTATCCTGGGAGGGGCCTGACCACGAGAGCCCCGTGGGCTGGGGTGGGGGTGGGGTACCTGCCCAGGTGAGCTCCATATTCTGGGATTGGTCTGACCACGAGAGCCCCATGGGCTGCTGGGGACCTGGTAAAGGATGTCAGGACAGTCAGTGAAGCCACCGAGGATATACCTCCAGTTGCTCCTAATTCCTACACCCTGCTGGTCATTCTACCAACCACCAGGACATGGTATTCTGTATTAGTCTTCAATGATGCCTTCTTTTGTATTCCATTAGTCCCAGAGTCACAAGAAATTTTGGCTTGTGAGTGGCAGGACTCCACATACAACTAAAACAATACTTCCGGGCCGTCTGGCCCCAAGGGTGCAAAAATTCCCACACCATCTTTGGGGAAAGCTTAGCTAAAGACCTAAAAGTTCTACCTCTGGAAAAGGAAACCCTCCTTCAATATGCAGACGACATTCTGATCACCAGCCCTACTAAGGAGGCCTCTGAACTACCAAGCCAATAAAGGATAGAAGTTGTCCAAGAAAAAGCTCAAATATCACAGACTGCGGTGACCTGCCTGGGCTTCATTCTCACAGAAGGTCAGAGAAGCCCATCCCAGGAAAGGGAAGAAACCATTTTCAGCCTTACCCCTTTCTAAAACTAGAAGACAGCTTAGGGGTTCCTGGGGAGGCCAGGGTTTGCTGCTTCTGGATCCCTAACCACAGTCTACTACCTGGGCCTCTATATGAAACACTGAAAGGAAAAGATGATGATCCTTTTGAATAGAATCCAGAAGTGGCCTTTCAAGAATGGAAAGAGCAGTCAATTCAGACCCTTGCCCTGGAACTCCCTAATTTAGCTAAACCCTTTGACCTTTACATTCCCGGTGAAAGGTGAATCGCCATTGGGGAATTAGTGCAAAAACTGGGACCACTTGAAATGGAACAATGCAAGAATGCCATCCAGGTAGGATAAACTACGGTCACTAAGGGGCTTGGCCCACTGCCACATCTGGCCAAGATACTGGCGGTATCTAAAAACCTGGAAATCAGCAGCCCAAAAGGCCACCTCCCTCCTAAGGGAAAAGGACCCCACGTGGTGATCCTAACCACCAACCATGCCCTGAAGTTGCAGGGTTCGCTCCGTGGGCACACCGACCTCGAGTGAGGAGGCCCTCCAACTCCAACATCCAGAGAGATAACCGGGGGCAACAGGGCACCATGACGACTCGTGTGAACATCACTTGACCTGGAGTTTCTCTCATAAAACAACAAGAGTGTGTCCCAAAAGAGTAGACTACTGCTTGCAGGACTTACTGCACCCAGAGGGGAGCTAATAATCTTGGCGGGGGAACAGTATACCACACTGTCACCATAGAAAAGCCTACAGACACCGTGATGATGGTGGCCAATAAGACCGGCTGGACTCCTGTTTACTTCAAAAGGCTGTTGACTCAGTAGCCATCATGGTCCTTGGTCACCACTGACCCTGGACTGTCTGGGAGTTGAGCGGGCAGGGCTCTGACACCTGGTGCTGTTTGTACGTTAATTCAGGGGCCTAACTGAAGAAAGCGCAGACTACTGGTCAGAGCATCTAGGCTGGCAGAGACGGTCAGCCTAAGGTGGCCGAACAAATGTGGGGCGGGGTGAAACCGGCCCCCACAGCGTCTCTGCACATCTCTTTCCTGGACCCTTAAAGGTCATTAGAATCTATAACACTTCCAATGCTGGTGCTCAGGTGGACGAGCAGGGAGGCAGGGGTCCTGGGGACAATCAACGTCACCGGGAGGCTGCTGGGGAGAAGCTCTGACCCTCGCCCCAGGGTATGAGGGCTCCCAACTCAGCACTCAGCAGTTACAGAAGAAGGGTCTGCACCCTCAGCACTCCAAGAATGAGGAACGGGACAAAAGGCAGAGGAGGGGTTTGTCCCCAGCAAAGCCCATTAAAAATCCCTGGGAGATAAAAATAGAATCTGGGCAATAAAGTCAAGTCTAACCTTTTTTATCCTTTGTGCTTTGTCTAATTTCACGTGCTCCTAGGGTCCCGCATGCAGAGGTTCCACACCCGGCACTTCAGACCAGATTTCCTAGTGCAGAATGGCTGGGTCGACACCTCAGCTCCTGGGGCCCAGTGCAGACTCCACGATATAGAGCCTGAGCTACAGCCAACCCGGCCCTCGAGAGCTCCGCCGCCTCCCTCCCTCCCACTGACTCTGACAGGATCTCTACACAGCAGCCCAGCCCACAGCCCACGGGGTAGTGCATGCTCTCACCTCTCCATTCTCTGATCAAAATATAAAGTTTCCTTTGCTTGTGAACCAAACTCAGTCTCGATCTGTTGGCCCCAATGACACTGGGCAGGGGGACACTTGTTGGGGTCCACTCTGGAGGATCAGTAACAGAAATTGAGACTATTGTAACCTCAATGAACAGATGTGTGAGCCAAACTGTAGTTAACATAGAACAGTGTATAAGGCTCGGGTAAAATAAGATGTTTTTAACACTTCCATTTGATATTTCCATCACTTTTTATAAGCAAGTTCAGTGAAAAGGTTTGTCTTATTTGTCAGGTCAATATTAGAGAAACGAAGTGATTTCTTTCCAAGGATGTACAGCTAATAATCTTGGTTAAACCTTCAATCTTGTTTTAAATGCTTTTCCATTGAAAATGATACCTCTCTTTCAGCTCCCCCATTTCTGAGAAGTATAAAATCTTATAATTTATTATTACCAAAGGGGAAAGGTGGGAGGAGGGATAAATTAACAGTTTGGAATGAACACATACACACTGCTATGTATAAAATAGATCATCAACAAGGAACTACTGTATAGCACAGGGAACTACACTCAACATTTTGCAATAACCTATAAGGGGAAATAATCTGAAAAAGAATAGATATTTTTATTGACATCATCTATCAATGACAGTTAAAGTGTAGCCTAAGGGAAGCTGGTGGTGAGTGCTTCTGACCCTGAAGACTTCAATCATCTAAAGTTTGGACTCTGCCTACTTCCCAAGGCCCTTAATGAACATATGTGTAGCCGTAGCTTAAAAACTTCCCCAGTTTGGGTTTCGGGGAGACACTGATTTTGAAAAAGCCCTGGTGTTCTCCTTACATGAATGGGACTCTTCCTACTGCTAAAACATGTCTGTCACACCCAGAGGATGGTATACCATCTGATCGGGAAGAGTTTGGAAAAGGCATCTCATCTCCTCATCTCCTGGTGCTCGGGTTCACCCCTCCAGCGTCTTTACTAACAGTCTCCCCACTTGGAGATGTCAGCACTGTCAACATCCTGTTGCGTACAGTTTGGAATTTGTCCAGAGGATGAAGCGGAAGGATGAGGAACAATGAGAGACAAGTCCTAGGTGTTCAGACAGGCACATGTCACTCTAATTTCCAATCAGGAAGACGAATTGACCAAAGGCTAGGGTTGCCCATGGAAACAGTATAGGGCTTGAGGAAATCCCGCTGCTTTGTGGCCAGTTCCCATAAACACGAGTTGAACAATGGAACTCAGGGGCAGTAAAATTCACAAAACTGCAGAGTTGAAAATATCCATCACTGAAAAATGTCTTGAGGAAAGTCAGAGAAAACGACTTGTAAGCAAGGGAGAATGGCAGGAAAGGGATTTGAGGAGGTAGAAAGGACTCGCCATTAAGCACAAGAAAAGGAGCTGAACATTGCCAACATTGCAGTTGGCCAAAAAGGGTGTATGCGTTCTTTTCTGTATATATTCAAGAAAAGGGCATACACTTTTTTAGCCAACCAAACAGGTGGGCACTGGAAGTCAATACTACAAAAGATATCACTTCGCGTCAGTCAGAAGAGCCATCCTCATAAAGCGTAAACAACAGAAATGCAGGACAGGGCAACGAGAAGAGGGAGCCCTGTGAGACTTATAGTGGAAATGTATATTGCCAACGGCCATTCTGGAGAAGTGTATTGTGTTTACTAAAGCATCTAAAAAATGAGCTACAGAGCATAGGGCACTTGCACTCATGGGCGTATATCTTGGGAAAAACAAAAATCGAGAGGACACAGGCACCCCAATGTTTACCCCCTCTCTGTTTAAAAGATCCTCGACTAGGATATAACTTAAATGTCTCTGGAGGGAAAAAATGGATAGAGGTGTGGTACTTAGGTAGAGTGGAATATTATTCAGCCTGGAAATCAATGAAATATGGCCAGTTGTAACAACTCCGGAGGAGTTACGTATGATCATTCTAAGTGACAGAATTCAAAAAGAAAAAGACACATATCATAAGATATCACTTAAAGGTGGAATCCAAAATGGCTACACATGAAATAAATTACAAAACAAAAACATAGTCAAATATGTAGAAAACACGCATAAGGCTGCTAAACGGGAAAGGTGGGGAGGGGTGAGGCATCATCCAGGAGGTTGAAATTAGCAAAGATACCATTCCAAATACCAAACTGATAATCAACAAGGCCTACACGGTAGCTAAAAGAACTGCACTCAGCACACTCAAGTCACCGGAAAAGAATATATACGACTGGTAAGAATCTGAAAAAGAATTTATTGATGTCTCTCTGTACGCGAATCAAGTGGATGTACAGCAGCAAGAAACAGAGCTTTGAAAATCAGCTGTAACCAATATAGTAATAAATTGAAAAAAATAAACGACAGAGAGACAGAGAAAACCTCTTACAACTTTTCCTCAGGGACGGTGATGCAACATGGATTGAACACATCTAGACCCACAGCAGGATGAGACATAAGGCTGGAAACTGTTTGCGCTAAGAGAAATGTGAGGTTGGGTGAGGAAATGCACACCCTTTAAAGTAATACTACCTGGTACCCATTCAATGGGTCCCAAATCTGCAGGTTCAAGGGATCTTCCTACAGCTAAAACATGCATGGAAAACCCAGAGGACTGTACACCATGTGATCGGGAGATGTGTCTAAAATGCACCTCATTTATCCTCTCCTGGTGCTCCTGTTCACCATTCCAGCCACGCTACTTAGAATCTCCCCACTTGGAGAATCAGCACATTTAAACTTCTGTTTCACACATTTTGCAAATTGTGAGGAGGATGAACGGGAAGAGGGGGAACCAATGAGAGAAGAGTTGTAGGGGTTTGGACGGGCACATATCACTCTAATTTCCCATTAAGAATAAGAATTAAAGAAAGGCTCAGCCTGCCTCGCCGGAGCCAAAATAGGGCCTGAAGCAATCCTGCGGGTTTGAGGCCAGCTCACAAAAGAGCAACTTAAAAAATGGAGCTCAGGGTCACTGCAATTCACAAACCTGCAGAGTTATAAATGAAAACTAACGTCCAAAAATATGTTGAGGTAAGGCAAAGAAGAGGATCTGAATGCAAGACAGAATTGCAAGAAACAGATTTCAAGAGATAGATTGGACTCGTCTTTAACGCACATGAAAAGCGGCAGAATTTCGACAATGATGCAGTTGGCCCAAAAGGGCGTATGCGTTTTTTTCCTGATTATATCCAGGAAAAAATGCATACGCACTTTATGGGCAACGAAGCAAGCAAGCAATGCAAATGTGCACAACAAAGAAGTCTCACTTCCCACCGGTCAAAAGGGCCATGCTAAAAAATTGTAAAAACCAGAAATGCAGGACAGGCCATGGAGAACAGGGAGCCTTTATACGCTGATGGGCAGTGTGTGAACTGCCGAGAGCCACTCTGGAGAAGTGTATGGTGGTTCCTAAATCATCTAAAAAACAGAGCTACAGAGCATAGGACACTTCCAATCATGGGAGTATATCTAGGGAAGTCTAAAAATCAACAAGACACAAGCACACCACAGTTTAGGGCTACTCTGTTTACAAGAACCTCAACTTCAGTACACCTTAAATATCCCAGGAAAGAGAACAATGGATAAAGAAGATGTGGTACTTATGTACAATGGAATATCTCTTCACCATGAAATCAATGTAATAAGGCTAGTAGAAGGATAAAGAGTGGATTTAGGTCCGATAATACTACTTGAAATAAGTCAAACAGAAAAAGAAACATATCATAAGATATCACTTATAGAGGGAGGGTAAATATGGCTGCACAAGAAATGAATTACAGAACAGAACAGTGTCTCACATTTAGAAAACACACTTATGTCAGCTTAAGGGGAAAGGAGAGGTGGGGTGATGCATAAAACCAGAGTTTGAAATTAGCACAGATACTGTTCAATAAACCAAATAGGTATTAGACAAGATCTACACCTTGCTCAATGAACAGGCCTCAACACACCCTATACACCGCAGAGAAATATATCTGAGGAATAAGAATCTTAAAACCCATGTATTGATATATCTCCATAAGGGAATCAAGTGTGTGCAGAGCGGCACAAACACAGCAGTGAAAAGGAGCTAAACCCCATTATAGAAATAAATTTTAAAAACAAAACGCTGAAACAATGAAAGAGAGAAAAATTCTTACAAAATTCGCTCAGGGGCTGTGATACAACCTGGATTGACCACATATAAACCCACAGCTGGATAAGACATAAGGCTGGACACTTGGGGCTGACAGGATTGGTGAGCTTTGGTGAGCAACTGCCGAAAGTTTAATGCAATACTTCATGCTACTCAGTCCAAGGGTCCCAACGCTCCAGGTTGAAGGGAATCTTCCTACAGCTAAACCATGCTTGGGAAACCCAGCGACTGGTATACCATATGATCGGGAAAGGTTTCTAAAACGCACCTCATTTTTCCTCTCCTGGGGCTCCGGATCGACATTCCAGCCGCTTTACTAACAACATCCCCACATGGAGTCAATGCCTTTAAGTTCTGGTATCGCACAGTCTGCAGTTAGTGCAGAGGATGAATGGGAATAGGGGGAACCAGTGAGGAACTAGCTGTAGCGGTTTCAATGGGCACATGTCACTCTAATATCACATCAGTAAGAAGAATTAACCAAAGGCACAGCAGGTGCCCCAGAAGAAAAATAGGGCTTCAAGGAATCCTGTGGTTATGGGGCAATACCACAAAAATAAGAGCTAAAAAATGGAGCTAAGGGCCACTGCAATTCAAAAACCTGCAGAGTTATAAAGGCCAACTATTTTTAAAAAATATATTGAGGTAAGGCTATGAAGAGGCATTGAAAGCAAGGCAGAATTGCAGGAAACCGACTTCAGGAGGTAGACTGGAATTGCATTGAAAGCATATGAAGAGAGTCAGAAACTCGACAATGATGCACTTGGCCAAAAAGGGCGTATGTGTTTTTTCCTGAATATATTCAGGAAAAAACGCATACGCACTTTTTGGCCAACCAAGCAAGCTTGCAAAGGAAATCTGCACTACAATGAAGTCTCACTTCCACCTGGTCAAAAGGGCCATCTGAAAAAAGTGTAAAATCCATAAAGGCACGACAGGCCATGGAGAACTGGGAGCCTTCTTATGCTGATGGGCGGGATGTAAATTGCCAACAGACACTCGGGAGAAGTGTATGGTGTTTCCTGAAACATCTAAAAAAGAAAGCAACAGAACCTAGGGCACTTCCACTTATGGTCCTATAGCTTAGGGAAATTAAAATCAAAAAGACACAGCCACCCCAAAGTTTGGGACGGCTCTGTTTACAAGAACCTAGTTTACAGTACAAGTTCAATATCGCAGAAAGTGAAAAATGGATAAAGAACTTGTGGTACTTACGTACAATGCAATATCACTCAGCAATGAAATCTATGTCATCAGGCCCATAGCAGCATAATGAGTGGATTCAGGTATGATGATTCGAACTGAAGTAAGTCACACAGAAAAGAAACATCATAAGGTATCATTAATACACAGAATGTGAACTTGGCTACACATGAACTGAATTACAAAACAGAACAGTGTCTCAAGTTTAGAAAACCAACTTATGCTTGCTTAAGGGGGAAGGGGAGTTGGGGTGCTGCATAAAACCAGAGATTGAAATGAGCACAGATAAAGTTCCTTAAGCCAAATATGGAATAGACAAGAGCTACTCCTTGCTCAACGAAATGGACTCAATACCCCATATTAAACGCCTAAGAATGTACCTGACTAGTAAGTATCTTAAAACCTATGGATTGCTATGTCTCCAAAAGAGAATCAAGCGTGTGTACAGGGGCATAAACGCAGCAGTGATAGGATTGGAGAGGTTCGGTGAGCAAATGAAGACCCTTTGAAGTCATATTGCATGGTCCCCATTCCACGGGTTTCAACTACCCAGGTTTTAGGTATTCTTCCTTCAGCTAAAACATGCATGTGGAACCCAGAGTATGATCAACCATGTGATCGGGAGACGTGTTCAAATATGTCTCAGTTTTCGTACCCTGGTACTCGGGTGCAACATTCCAGACGCTTTACTAACACTCTCCCGACTTGGAGAGTCAGTCCCTTTAACCTCCTGTTTGGCCCAGTTTGCAATTTCTGCGGAAGATGAACAGGAATAGCGAGAACCAATGAGAGACTAGCTGGAGGTGTCTGGACGGGCAAATTTAACTCTCATTTCCCACCAGGAAGAGGAATTAACCAAAGGCTCAGCGTGCCGTGCCGGAACCAGATTAGGGCCTGAAGCCATCCTGCGGTGTTGCGGCCAGCTCACAAGAAAGCGAGTTGAAGAAAGGAGCTCAGGGGCACTGTAATTCACAAACCTGCAGAGTTATAAATGACAGCTATCATCCAAAAATAGACTGAAGTAAGGCTGCCAAGAGGACTTGAAAGCGGGGCAGAATTGCAGGATACCGATTTCAGGAGGTAGACTGGAATTGCACTGAAAGCATAGGAAAAGAGGCAGAACGTCCACAATGATGCACTTTGCCAAAAGGGCGTATGCGTTTTTTCCTGAATATATTCAGGAAAAAACGCATACGCCCTTTTTGGCCAACCAAGCAAGCTTGCAAAGGAAATCTGCACTACAATGAAGTCTCACTTCCCCCCGGTCAAAAGGGCCATCTGAAAAAAGTGTAAAACCCAGAAAGGCAGGACAGGCCATGGAGAACTGGGAGCCTTGTTATGCTGATGGGCGGGATGTAAATTGCCAACAGCCACTCGGGAGAAGTGTATGGTGTTTCCTGAAACATCTAAAAAACAAAGCAACAGAGCCTAGGGCACTTCCACTTATGGTCCTATAGCTTAGGGAAATTAATATCAAAATGACACAGCAACCCCAAAATTTGGGATGGGTCTTTTTACAGAAGTCTCTTCTACGGCCCAAGTTAAATATCCCAGAGAGCAAATAATGGATAAAGAAGTTGCGGTACTTATGTACAACAGAATACCACTCAGCAATGAAATCTATGTCACCAGGCTCGTACCAGCATAATGAGTGGATTGAGGCATGATGATTCTAAGTGAAATAAGTCACACAGAAAAAGAAACATCATAAGGTATCACTAATACACGGAATGTGATCTTGGCTACACATGAACTGAATTACAAAACAGAACAGGGTCTCAAGTTTAGAAAACCAACTTATGCCTGCTTAAGGGGGAAGGTGAGTTGGGGTACTGCATAAAAGCAGAGTTTGAAATTAGCACAGATACCGTTCCATAAGCCAAATATGTAATAGACAAGAGCTACCCCTTGCTCAACGAAATGGATTCAACAATGAGGTATCACCTCACACCTGGTAGAATAGGCATCATTGAAAATCTACAAACAAAAATGCTGGAAAGGGTGTGGAGAAAGGAACCCTCTTCCACTATTGTTGGGAATATAAATTGATACAGTCATTATGGAGAACAATATGGAATTTCTTAAGAAACTAACAATAGAATTACCATATGATACAGCAATCCCAGTACTGGACATATACCCAGACAAAACCATAAATCAAAAAGAGTCATTCACCGCAATGTTCATTGCATCACTACAATATCGAGGTAATGGAAGCAACCTAAATGCCCACAGACAGACGAATGCATAAAGCTGTGGTACATATATAAAATGGAATATTACTAAGCCATGAAAAGGAATGAAATTGGGTCATTTGTAGAGACGTCGATGGATCTAGAGACTGTCATACAGAGTGAAGTAAGTCAGAAAGAGAAAAACAAATCTTGTATATTCATGCATATATGTGGAACCTAGAAAAACTGTACAGATTAACCATTTTGCAAGGCATAAATAGAGCAACAGATGTAGACAACAAACGTATGGACAACAAGGGGGGAAAGCTGTTGGGGGGGTGGTGGTGGGAGGAGTTGAGAGACTGGGATTGGCATGTATACATTTATATGTATAAAATAGATAACCAATAAGAACCTGCTGTATAAAAATATAAAATAAAATTCAAAATTAAAAAGAAGTAAAATTTAAAAAATAAAACAGAAAAAACAATTATTCCCTGCACATACATGTATTTATATGAATAAATTATTTCCATGCTTATATCTGTAAATACAAAAAAGAGGAATAAAATCTACCTTGAACCAAAAACGAAAAAGAGAAAAAAAACACAGAACCCACCAGTTACACAGAGGAAAACCGTATCAGGGCACTTGCTCCAGTTGTAAACAATTCTGAAGTTGGTCAGTGGTGGGGAATCGTCTCCCATTCAGCCAGCAGCCCCCACGCAACAAGCGTCCTCATTGCAAAGCTGGGGCACCGTGCCGAGGCATCTGTGAGTAAACGTGAGCTGAGCCCCAGGCCAGTTGCTGCTGAACTATTCTCACCCGTCCCAGGTAAAACACCTGAATATATACAAGGACTTGAAAGCCTAGAGGAAGGGCCATAGAGCCACACGAGTGACAGCATGCCGGCCGACTTGGTGCCTGCAGGCCAGCCAGGATGGTCCTGGCCCTGGGTGCTCTTCTGGAAGATTTCCATTTCCCTGCCTGAGATACCCGTCCTGTCCCTGCCCCCACTGCTTTTTTCCTTCCTCACCTCTGCCCAGGGAGAAATTCCAGCAGCAGGTATGGGTGACACATCCTCTTCTTTAGCAGGTGGCAGCCTGGCAACTGCTGCAGAAAGTCCAGCAGAGCCCCACTCACACTGGGCCACCCACAAAGCCGTGGCCTCTCACTCCCTCCCACCAGCCCAGCCCCGAGACTACTGACAGGGCAGAGAAAATGGCGTCAGGCACGGCTGCAGGGGCTCTTGCTGCCTGGAGTGGTATTTATATTGATCTCAACCCAGGCACACCTGGGGAGGGCTGGCCGGCACGGTAAGGCTGCCCAGGTCAGCCAATCATCACCCCTCAGGGGCTCACAGTTGCAGAAAATGGAACTTGCTGAACCGGCCAGGTCCAAGGAACAGGTGTGGGCTCCTGAGAGTCAGGATAGACAAGGGGCTGCAGCTTTGGCTTGTTTTCTAATCATTTTATCTGGCCCATGAGTGGGAGACAACTTCAAGAAAACCCTCTCCTAATGAGAGGAACCCAGGAGTCAGGCAGAGGAGGGGTGGGTGGTGGTTGGAGACAGAGGCCTGGTGCCCCGGGTGCAGTGGAAGTCTCTGGAAGACCAGGTGGAGGGAGGCCTCACGGAGTGATGCCCAGGGTCACAGACCTGTCGCAGCTGCTGTTTGTTAGTTCAAGTCCTGCTCTGAGGTGCTCTGTGTCAGCTCTGAGCGACAGGTGAGCTGGGGGTGCTCTGCAATGAGGGCTATGTGCACGGTTCCTGAGTGCCCAGCCCTGCCACGGTACCTGCAAGGGTAGCTCTGTATCCTGGGAGGGGCCTGACCACGAGAGCCCCGTGGGCTGGGGTGGGGGTGGGGTACCTGCCCAGGTGAGCTCCATATTCTGGGATTGGTCTGACCACGAGAGCCCCATGGGCTGCTGGGGACCTGGTAAAGGATGTCAGGACAGTCAGTGAAGCCACCGAGGATATACCTCCAGTTGCTCCTAATTCCTACACCCTGCTGGTCATTCTACCAACCACCAGGACATGGTATTCTGTATTAGTCTTCAATGATGCCTTCTTTTGTATTCCATTAGTCCCAGAGTCACAAGAAATTTTGGCTTGTGAGTGGCAGGACTCCACATACAACTAAAACAATACTTCCGGGCCGTCTGGCCCCAAGGGTGCAAAAATTCCCACACCATCTTTGGGGAAAGCTTAGCTAAAGACCTAAAAGTTCTACCTCTGGAAAAGGAAACCCTCCTTCAATATGCAGACGACATTCTGATCACCAGCCCTACTAAGGAGGCCTCTGAACTACCAAGCCAATAAAGGATAGAAGTTGTCCAAGAAAAAGCTCAAATATCACAGACTGCGGTGACCTGCCTGGGCTTCATTCTCACAGAAGGTCAGAGAAGCCCATCCCAGGAAAGGGAAGAAACCATTTTCAGCCTTACCCCTTTCTAAAACTAGAAGACAGCTTAGGGGTTCCTGGGGAGGCCAGGGTTTGCTGCTTCTGGATCCCTAACCACAGTCTACTACCTGGGCCTCTATATGAAACACTGAAAGGAAAAGATGATGATCCTTTTGAATAGAATCCAGAAGTGGCCTTTCAAGAATGGAAAGAGCAGTCAATTCAGACCCTTGCCCTGGAACTCCCTAATTTAGCTAAACCCTTTGACCTTTACATTCCCGGTGAAAGGTGAATCGCCATTGGGGAATTAGTGCAAAAACTGGGACCACTTGAAATGGAACAATGCAAGAATGCCATCCAGGTAGGATAAACTACGGTCACTAAGGGGCTTGGCCCACTGCCACATCTGGCCAAGATACTGGCGGTATCTAAAAACCTGGAAATCAGCAGCCCAAAAGGCCACCTCCCTCCTAAGGGAAAAGGACCCCACGTGGTGATCCTAACCACCAACCATGCCCTGAAGTTGCAGGGTTCGCTCCGTGGGCACACCGACCTCGAGTGAGGAGGCCCTCCAACTCCAACATCCAGAGAGATAACCGGGGGCAACAGGGCACCATGACGACTCGTGTGAACATCACTTGACCTGGAGTTTCTCTCATAAAACAACAAGAGTGTGTCCCAAAAGAGTAGACTACTGCTTGCAGGACTTACTGCACCCAGAGGGGAGCTAATAATCTTGGCGGGGGAACAGTATACCACACTGTCACCATAGAAAAGCCTACAGACACCGTGATGATGGTGGCCAATAAGACCGGCTGGACTCCTGTTTACTTCAAAAGGCTGTTGACTCAGTAGCCATCATGGTCCTTGGTCACCACTGACCCTGGACTGTCTGGGAGTTGAGCGGGCAGGGCTCTGACACCTGGTGCTGTTTGTACGTTAATTCAGGGGCCTAACTGAAGAAAGCGCAGACTACTGGTCAGAGCATCTAGGCTGGCAGAGACGGTCAGCCTAAGGTGGCCGAACAAATGTGGGGCGGGGTGAAACCGGCCCCCACAGCGTCTCTGCACATCTCTTTCCTGGACCCTTAAAGGTCATTAGAATCTATAACACTTCCAATGCTGGTGCTCAGGTGGACGAGCAGGGAGGCAGGGGTCCTGGGGACAATCAACGTCACCGGGAGGCTGCTGGGGAGAAGCTCTGACCCTCGCCCCAGGGTATGAGGGCTCCCAACTCAGCACTCAGCAGTTACAGAAGAAGGGTCTGCACCCTCAGCACTCCAAGAATGAGGAACGGGACAAAAGGCAGAGGAGGGGTTTGTCCCCAGCAAAGCCCATTAAAAATCCCTGGGAGATAAAAATAGAATCTGGGCAATAAAGTCAAGTCTAACCTTTTTTATCCTTTGTGCTTTGTCTAATTTCACGTGCTCCTAGGGTCCCGCATGCAGAGGTTCCACACCCGGCACTTCAGACCAGATTTCCTAGTGCAGAATGGCTGGGTCGACACCTCAGCTCCTGGGGCCCAGTGCAGACTCCACGATATAGAGCCTGAGCTACAGCCAACCCGGCCCTCGAGAGCTCCGCCGCCTCCCTCCCTCCCACTGACTCTGACAGGATCTCTACACAGCAGCCCAGCCCACAGCCCACGGGGTAGTGCATGCTCTCACCTCTCCATTCTCTGATCAAAATATAAAGTTTCCTTTGCTTGTGAACCAAACTCAGTCTCGATCTGTTGGCCCCAATGACACTGGGCAGGGGGACACTTGTTGGGGTCCACTCTGGAGGATCAGTAACAGAAATTGAGACTATTGTAACCTCAATGAACAGATGTGTGAGCCAAACTGTAGTTAACATAGAACAGTGTATAAGGCTCGGGTAAAATAAGATGTTTTTAACACTTCCATTTGATATTTCCATCACTTTTTATAAGCAAGTTCAGTGAAAAGGTTTGTCTTATTTGTCAGGTCAATATTAGAGAAACGAAGTGATTTCTTTCCAAGGATGTACAGCTAATAATCTTGGTTAAACCTTCAATCTTGTTTTAAATGCTTTTCCATTGAAAATGATACCTCTCTTTCAGCTCCCCCATTTCTGAGAAGTATAAAATCTTATAATTTATTATTACCAAAGGGGAAAGGTGGGAGGAGGGATAAATTAACAGTTTGGAATGAACACATACACACTGCTATGTATAAAATAGATCATCAACAAGGAACTACTGTATAGCACAGGGAACTACACTCAACATTTTGCAATAACCTATAAGGGGAAATAATCTGAAAAAGAATAGATATTTTTATTGACATCATCTATCAATGACAGTTAAAGTGTAGCCTAAGGGAAGCTGGTGGTGAGTGCTTCTGACCCTGAAGACTTCAATCATCTAAAGTTTGGACTCTGCCTACTTCCCAAGGCCCTTAATGAACATATGTGTAGCCGTAGCTTAAAAACTTCCCCAGTTTGGGTTTCGGGGAGACACTGATTTTGAAAAAGCCCTGGTGTTCTCCTTACATGAATGGGACTCTTCCTACTGCTAAAACATGTCTGTCACACCCAGAGGATGGTATACCATCTGATCGGGAAGAGTTTGGAAAAGGCATCTCATCTCCTCATCTCCTGGTGCTCGGGTTCACCCCTCCAGCGTCTTTACTAACAGTCTCCCCACTTGGAGATGTCAGCACTGTCAACATCCTGTTGCGTACAGTTTGGAATTTGTCCAGAGGATGAAGCGGAAGGATGAGGAACAATGAGAGACAAGTCCTAGGTGTTCAGACAG
The DNA here is from genome assembly GCF_949987515.2 of Delphinus delphis. NCBI lineage: Eukaryota > Metazoa > Chordata > Mammalia > Artiodactyla > Delphinidae > Delphinus > Delphinus delphis. Next base: position 74,269 of record NW_027193060.1, read on the forward strand.
GCACATGTCACTCTAATTTCCAATCAGGAAGACGAATTGACCAAAGGCTAGGGTTGCCCATGGAAACAGTATAGGGCTTGAGGAAATCCCGCTGCTTTGTGGCCAGTTCCCATAAACACGAGTTGAACAATGGAACTCAGGGGCAGTAAAATTCACAAAACTGCAGAGTTGAAAATATCCATCACTGAAAAATGTCTTGAGGAAAGTCAGAGAAAACGACTTGTAAGCAAGGGAGAATGGCAGGAAAGGGATTTGAGGAGGTAGAAAGGACTCGCCATTAAGCACAAGAAAAGGAGCTGAACATTGCCAACATTGCAGTTGGCCAAAAAGGGTGTATGCGTTCTTTTCTGTATATATTCAAGAAAAGGGCATACACTTTTTTAGCCAACCAAACAGGTGGGCACTGGAAGTCAATACTACAAAAGATATCACTTCGCGTCAGTCAGAAGAGCCATCCTCATAAAGCGTAAACAACAGAAATGCAGGACAGGGCAACGAGAAGAGGGAGCCCTGTGAGACTTATAGTGGAAATGTATATTGCCAACGGCCATTCTGGAGAAGTGTATTGTGTTTACTAAAGCATCTAAAAAATGAGCTACAGAGCATAGGGCACTTGCACTCATGGGCGTATATCTTGGGAAAAACAAAAATCGAGAGGACACAGGCACCCCAATGTTTACCCCCTCTCTGTTTAAAAGATCCTCGACTAGGATATAACTTAAATGTCTCTGGAGGGAAAAAATGGATAGAGGTGTGGTACTTAGGTAGAGTGGAATATTATTCAGCCTGGAAATCAATGAAATATGGCCAGTTGTAACAACTCCGGAGGAGTTACGTATGATCATTCTAAGTGACAGAATTCAAAAAGAAAAAGACACATATCATAAGATATCACTTAAAGGTGGAATCCAAAATGGCTACACATGAAATAAATTACAAAACAAAAACATAGTCAAATATGTAGAAAACACGCATAAGGCTGCTAAACGGGAAAGGTGGGGAGGGGTGAGGCATCATCCAGGAGGTTGAAATTAGCAAAGATACCATTCCAAATACCAAACTGATAATCAACAAGGCCTACACGGTAGCTAAAAGAACTGCACTCAGCACACTCAAGTCACCGGAAAAGAATATATACGACTGGTAAGAATCTGAAAAAGAATTTATTGATGTCTCTCTGTACGCGAATCAAGTGGATGTACAGCAGCAAGAAACAGAGCTTTGAAAATCAGCTGTAACCAATATAGTAATAAATTGAAAAAAATAAATGACAGAGAGACAGAGAAAACCTCTTACAACTTTTCCTCAGGGACGGTGATGCAACATGGATTGAACACATCTAGACCCACAGCAGGATGAGACATAAGGCTGGAAACTGTTTGTGCTAAGAGAAATGTGAGGTTGGGTGAGGAAATGCACACCCTTTAAAGTAATACTACCTGGTACCCATTCAATGGGTCCCAAATCTGCAGGTTCAAGGGATCTTCCTACAGCTAAAACATGCATGGAAAACCCAGAGGACTGTACACCATGTGATCGGGAGATGTGTCTAAAATGCACCTCATTTATCCTCTCCTGGTGCTCCTGTTCACCATTCCAGCCACGCTACTTAGAATCTCCCCACTTGGAGAATCAGCACATTTAAACTTCTGTTTCACACATTTTGCAAATTGTGAGGAGGATGAACGGGAAGAGGGGGAACCAATGAGAGAAGAGTTGTAGGGGTTTGGACGGGCACATATCACTCTAATTTCCCATTAAGAGTAAGAATTAAAGAAAGGCTCAGCCTGCCTCGCCGGAGCCAAAATAGGGCCTGAAGCAATCCTGCGGGTTTGAGGCCAGCTCACAAAAGAGCAACTTAAAAAATGGAGCTCAGGGTCACTGCAATTCACAAACCTGCAGAGTTATAAATGAAAACTAACGTCCAAAAATATGTTGAGGTAAGGCAAAGAAGAGGATCTGAATGCAAGACAGAATTGCAAGAAACAGATTTCAAGAGATAGATTGGACTCGTCTTTAACGCACATGAAAAGCGGCAGAATTTCGACAATGATGCAGTTGGCCCAAAAGGGCGTATGCGTTTTTTCCTGATTATATCCAGGAAAAAACGCATACGCACTTTATGGGCAACGAAGCAAGCAAGCAATGCAAATGTGCACAACAAAGAAGTCTCACTTCCCACCGGTCAAAAGGGCCATCCTAAAAAATTGTAAAAACCAGAAATGCAGGACAGGCCATGGAGAACAGGGAGCCTTTATACGCTGATGGGCAGTGTGTGAACTGCCGAGAGCCACTCTGGAGAAGTGTATGGTGGTTCCTAAATCATCTAAAAAACAGAGCTACAGAGCATAGGACACTTCCAATCATGGGAGTATATCTAGGGAAGTCTAAAAATCAACAAGACACAAGCACACCACAGTTTAGGGCTACTCTGTTTACAAGAACCTCAACTTCAGTACACCTTAAATATCCCAGGAAAGAGAACAATGGATAAAGAAGATGTGGTACTTATGTACAATGGAATATCTCTTCACCATGAAATCAATGTAATAAGGCTAGTAGAAGGATAAAGAGTGGATTTAGGTCCGATAATACTACTTGAAATAAGTCAAACAGAAAAAGAAACATATCATAAGATATCACTTATAGAGGGAGGGTAAATATGGCTGCACAAGAAATGAATTACAGAACAGAACAGTGTCTCACATTTAGAAAACACACTTATGTCAGCTTAAGGGGAAAGGAGAGGTGGGGTGATGCATAAAACCAGAGTTTGAAATTAGCACAGATACCGTTCAATAAACCAAATAGGTATTAGACAAGATCTACACCTTGCTCAATGAACAGGCCTCAACACACCCTATACACCGCAGAGAAATATATCTGAGGAATAAGAATCTTAAAACCCATGTATTGATATATCTCCATAAGGGAATCAAGTGTGTGCAGAGCGGCACAAACACAGCAGTGAAAAGGAGCTAAACCCCATTATAGAAATAAATTTTAAAAACAAAACGCTGAAACAATGAAAGAGAGAAAAATTCTTACAAAATTCGCTCAGGGGCTGTGATACAACCTGGATTGACCACATATAAACCCACAGCTGGATAAGACATAAGGCTGGACACTTGGGGCTGACAGGATTGGTGAGCTTTGGTGAGCAACTGCCGAAAGTTTAATGCAATACTTCATGCTACTCAGTCCAAGGGTCCCAACACTCCAGGTTGAAGGGAATCTTCCTACAGCTAAACCATGCTTGGGAAACCCAGCGACTGGTATACCATATGATCGGGAAAGGTTTCTAAAACGCACCTCATTTTTCCTCTCCTGGGGCTCCGGATCGACATTCCAGCCGCTTTACTAACAACATCCCCACATGGAGTCAATGCCTTTAAGTTCTGGTATCGCACAGTCTGCAGTTAGTGCAGAGGATGAATGGGAATAGGGGGAACCAGTGAGGAACTAGCTGTAGCGGTTTCAATGGGCACATGTCACTCTAATATCACATCAGTAAGAAGAATTAACCAAAGGCACAGCAGGTGCCCCAGAAGAAAAATAGGGCTTCAAGGAATCCTGTGGTTATGGGGCAATACCACAAAAATAAGAGCTAAAAAATGGAGCTAAGGGCCACTGCAATTCAAAAACCTGCAGAGTTATAAAGGCCAACTATTTTTAAAAAATATATTGAGGTAAGGCTATGAAGAGGCATTGAAAGCAAGGCAGAATTGCAGGAAACCGATTTCAGGAGGTAGACTGGAATTGCATTGAAAGCATATGAAGAGAGTCAGAAACTCGACAATGATGCACTTGGCCAAAAAGGGCGTATGCGTTTTTTCCTGAATATATTCAGGAAAAAACGCATACGCCCTTTTTGGCCAACCAAGCAAGCTTGCAAAGGATATCTGCACTACAATGAAGTCTCACTTCCACCTGGTCAAAAGGGCCATCTGAAAAAAGTGTAAAATCCATAAAGGCACGACAGGCCATGGAGAACTGGGAGCCTTCTTATGCTGATGGGCGGGATGTAAATTGCCAACAGACACTCTGGAGAAGTGTATGGTGTTTCCTGAAACATCTAAAAAACAAAGCAACAGAGCCTAGGGCACTTCCACTTATGGTCCTATAGCTTAGGGAAATTAAAATCAAAAAGACACAGCCACCCCAAAGTTTGGGACGGCTCTGTTTACAAGAACCTCGTTTACAGTACAAGTTCAATATCGCAGAAAATGAAAAATGGATAAAGAAGCTGTGGTATTTACTTACAAAGCAATAACACTCAGCAATGAAATCTATGTCATCAGGCCCTTAGCAGCACAATGAGTGGATTCAGGTATGATGATTCTAACTGAAATAAGTCACACAGAAAAAGAAACATCATAAGATATCAGTAATACACGGAATGGAAACTTGGCTACACAGGAACTGAATTACAGAACAGAACAGGGTCTCAAATTTAGAAAACCAACTTATGCTTGCTTAAGGGAAAGGTGAGTTGGGGTGCTGCATAAAACCAGAGATTGAAATGAGCACAGATAAAGTTCCTTAAGCCAAATATGGAGTAGACAAGAGCTACTCCTTGCTCAACGAAATGGACTCAACACCGCATATTAAACGCCTAAGAATGTACCTGACTAGTAAGTATCTTAAAAGCTATGGATTGCTATGTCTCCAAAAGAGAATCAAGCATGTGTACAGGGGCATGAACGCAGCAGTGATAGGACTGGAGAGGTTCGTGAGCAAATGAAGACCCTTTGAAGTCATATTGCATGGTACCCATTCCATGGGTCTCAACTACCCAGGTTTAAGGTATTCTTCCTTCAGCTAAAACATGCATGTGGAACCTAGAGTATGATCAACCATGTGATCGGGAGACGTGTTCAAATATGTCTCAGTTTTCGTACCCTGGTACTCGGGTGCAACATTCCAGACGCTTTACTAACACTCTCCCCACTTGGAGAGTCAGTCCCTTTAACCTCCTGTTTGGCCCAGTTTGCAATTTCTGCGGAAGATGAACAGGAATAGCGAGAATCAATGAGAGACTAGCTGGGGGTGTCTGGATGGGCAAATTTAACTCTCATTTCCCACCAGGAAGAGGAATTAACCAAAGGCTCAGAATGCCGTGCCAGAACCAGATTAGGGCCTGAAGACATCCTGCGGTGTTGCGGCCAGGTCACAAGAAAGCGAGTTGAAGAAAGGAGCTCAGGGGCACTGTAATTCACAAACCTGCAGAGTTATAAATGACAGCTATCGTCCAAAAATAGACTGAAGGAAGGCTGCCAAGAGGACTTGAAAGCGGGGCAGAATTGCAGGAAACCGATTTCAGGAGGTAGACTGGAATTGCATTGAAAGCATAGGAAAAGAGGCAGAACGTCCACAATGATGCACTTGGCCAAAAAGGGCGTATGCGTTTTTTCCTGAATATATTCAGGAAAAAACGCATACGCCCTTTTTGGCCAACCAAGCAAGCTTGCAAAGGAAATCTGCACTACAATGAAGTCTCACTTCCCCCCGGTCAAAAGGGCCATCTGAAAAAAGTGTAAAATCCAGAAAGGCAGGACAGGCCATGGAGAACTGGGAGCCTTGTTATGCTGATGGGCGGGATGTAAATTGCCAACAGACACTCAGGAGAAGTGTATGGTGTTTCCTGAAACATCTAAAAAACAAAGCAACAGAGCCTAGGGCACTTCCACTTATGGTCCTATAGCTTAGGGAAATTAAAATCAAAAAGACACAGCCACCCCAAAGTTTGGGATGCCTCCGTTTACAATAACCTCGTTTACCGTACAAGTTCAATATCACAGAAAGTGAAAAATGGATAAAGAACTTGAGGTACTTAGGTACAATGCAGTATCACTCAGCAATGAAATCTATGTCATCAGGCCCTTAGCAGCATAATGAGTGGATTCAGGTATGATGATTCTAACTGAAATAAGTCACACAGAAAAAGAAACATCATAAGAGATCACTAATACACAGAATGTAAACTTGGCTACACAGGAACTGCATTCCAAAACAGAATAGGGTCTCAAATTTAGAAAACCAACTTATGCTTTCTTAAGGGTAAAGGTGAGTTGGGGTGCTGCATAAAACCAGAGATTGAAATGAGCACAGATAAAGTTCCTTAAGCCAAATATTGAATAGACAAGAGCTACTCCTTGCTCAACGAAATGGACTCAACACCGCATATTAAACGCCTAAGAATGTACCTGACTAGTAAGTATCTTAAAACCTATGGATTGCTATGTCTCCAAAAGAGAATCAAGCGTGTGTACAGGGGCATAAACGCAGCAGTGATAGGATTGGAGAGGTTCGGTGAGCAAATGAAGACCCTTTGAAGTCATATTGCATGGTACCCATTACACGGGTCTCAACTATCCAGGTTTTAGGTATTCTTCCTTCAGCTAAAACATGCATGTGGAACCCAGAGTATGATCAACCATGTGAACGGGAGACGTGTTCAAATATGTCTCAGTTTTCCTCCCCTGGTACTCGGGTGCAACATTCCAGACGCTTTACTAACACTCTCCCGACTTGGAGAGTCAGTGCCTTTAACCTGCTGTTTGGCCCAGTTTGCAATTTCTGCGGAAGATGAACAGGAATAGCGAGAACCAATGAGAGGCTAGCTGGAGGTGTCTGAACGGGCAAATTTAACTCTCATTTCCCACCAGGAAGAGGAATTAACCAAAGGCTCAGTGTGCCGGGCCGGAACCAGATTAGGGCCTGAAGCTATCCTGCGGTGTTGCGGCCAGCTCAAAAGAAAGCGAGTTGAAGAAAGGAGCTCAGGGGCACTGTAATTCACAAACCTGCAGAGTTATAAATGACAGCTATCGTCCAAAAATAGACTGAAGTAAGGCTGCCAAGAGGACTTGAAAGCGGGGCAGAATTGCAGGATACCGATTTCAGGAGGTAGACTGGAATTGCATTGAAAGCATAGGAAAAGAGGCAGAACGTCCACAATGATGCACTTGGCCAAAAAGGGCGTATGCGTTTTTTCCTGAATATATTCAGGAAAAAACGCATACGCCCTTTTTGGCCAACCAAGCAAGCTTGCAAAGGAAATCTGCACTACAATGAAGTCTCACTTCCCCCCGGTCAAAAGGGCCATCTGAAAAAAGTGTAAAATCCAGAAAGGCAGGACAGGCCATTGAGAACTGGGAGCCTTGTTATGCTGATGGGCGGGATGTAAATTGCCAACAGACACTTGGGAGAAGTGTATGGTGTTTCCTGAAACATCTAAAAAACAAAGCAACAGAGCCTGGGGCACTTCCATTTATGGTCCTATAGCTTAGGGAAATTAAAATCAAAAAGACACAGCCACCCCAAAGTTTGGGACGACTCTGTTTACAAGAACCTCGTTTACAGTACAAGTTCAACATCGCAGAAAGTGAAAAATGGATAAAGAAGTTGTGGTATTCACTTACAAAGCAATATCACTCAGCAATGAAATCTATGTCATCAGGCCCTTAGCAGCACAATGAGTGGATTCAGGTATGATGATTCTAACTGAAATAAGTCACACAGAAAAAGAAACATCATAAGATATCAGTAATACACGGAATGTAAACTTGGCTACACAGGAACTCAATTACAGAACAGAACAGGGTCTCAAATTTAGAAAACCAACTTATGCTTGCTTAAGGGGGAAGGTGAGTTGGGGTGCTGCATAAAACCAGAGATTGAAATGAGCACAGATAAAGTTCCTTAAGCCAAATATGGAATAGACAAGAGCTACTCCTTGCTCAACGAAATGGACTCAACACCGCATATTAAACGCCTAAGAATGTACCTGACTAGTAAGTATATTAAAACCTATGGATTGCTATGTCTCCGAAAGAGAATCAAGCATGTGTACAGGGGCATAAACGCAGCAGTGATAGGATTGGAGAGGTTCGGTGAGCAAATGAAGACCCTTTGAAATCATATTGCATGGTACCCATTCCACGGGTTTCAACTACCCAGGTTTTAGGTATTCTTCCTTCAGCTAAAACATGCATGTGGAACCCAGAGTATGATCAACCATGTGATCGGGAGACGTGTTCAAATATGGCTCAGTTTTCGTACCCTGGTACTCGGGTGCAACATTCCAGACGCTTTACTAACACTCTCCCCACTTGGAGAGTCAGTCCCTTTAACCTCCTGTTTGGCCCAGTTTGCAATTTCTGCGGAAGATGAACAGGAATAGCGAGAACCAATGAGAGGCTAGCTGGAGGTGTCTGGACGGGCAAATTTAACTCTCATTTCCCACCAGGAAGAGGAATTAACCAAAGGCTCAGCGTTCCGTGCCGGAACCAGATTAGGGCCTGAAGCCATCCTGCGGTGTTGCGGCCAGCTCACAAGAAAGCGAGTTGAAGAAAGGAGCTCAGGGGCACTGTAATTCACAAACCTGCAGAGTTATAAATGACAGCTATTGTCCAAAAATAGACTGAAGTAAGGCTGCCAAGAGAACTTGAAAGCGGGGCAGAATTGCAGGAAACCGATTTCAGGAGGTAGACTGGAATTGCATTGAAAGCATAGGAAAAGAGGCAGAACGTCCACAATGATGCACTTGGCCAAAAAGGGCATATGCGTTTTTTCCTGAATATATTCAGGAAAAAACGCATACGCCCTTTTTGGCCAACCAAGCAAGCTTGCAAAGGAAACCTGCACTACAATGAAGTCTCACTTCCACCTGGTCAAAAGGGCCATCTGAAAAAATTGTAAAATCCATAAAGGCACGACAGGCCATGGAGAACTGGGAGCCTTCTTATGCTGATGGGCGGGATGTAAATTGCCAACAGCCACTCTGGAGAAGTGTATGGTGTTTCCTGAAACATCTAAAAAACAAAGCAACAGAGCCTAGGGCACTTCCACTTATGGTCCTATAGCTTAGGGAAGTTAAAATAAAAAAGACACAGCCACCCCAAAGTTTGGGACGCCTCCGTTTACAAGAACCTCGTTTACCGTACAAGTTCAATATCACAGAAAATGAAAAATGGATAAAGAACTTGAGGTACTTACGTACAATGCAGTATCACTCAGCAATGAAATCTATGTCATCAGGCCCTTAGCAGCATAATGAGTGGATTCAGGTACGATGATTCTAACTGAAATAAGTCACACAGAAAAAGAAACATCATAAGATATCATTAATATACGGAAGGTAAACTTGGCTACACAGGAACTGCATTCCAAAACAGAATAGGGTCTCAAATTTAGAAAACCAACTTATGCTTGCTTAAGGGGAAAGGTGAGTTGGGGTGCTGCATAAAACCAGAGATTGAAATGAGCACAGATAAAGTTCCTTAAGCCAAATATGGAATAGACAAGAGCTACTCCTTGCTCAACGAAAGGGACTCAACACCCCATATTAAACGCTTAAGAATGTACCTGACTAGTAAGTATCTTAAAACCTATGGATTGCTATGTCTCCAAAAGAGAATCAAGCGTGTGTACAGGGGCATAAACGCAGCAGTGATAGGATTGGAGAGGTTCGGTGAGCAAATGAAGACCCTTTGAAGTCATATTGCATGGTACCCATTACACGGGTCTCAACTCTCCAGGTTTTAGGTATTCTTCCTTCAGCTAAAACATGCATGTGGAACCCAGAGTATGATCAACCATGTGAACGGGAGACGTGTTCAAATATGTCTCAGTTTTCCTCCCCTGGTACTCGGGTGCAACATTCCAGACGCTTTACTAACACTCTCCCGACTTGGAGAGTCAGTGCCTTTAACCTCCTGTTTGGCCCAGTTTGCAATTTCTGCGGAAGATGAACAGGAATAGCGAGAACCAATGAGAGGCTAGCTGGAGGTGTCTGAACGGGCAAATTTAACTCTCATTTCCCACCAGGAAGAGGAATTAACCAAAGGCTCAGCGTGCCGGGCCGGAACCAGATTAGGGTTGAAGCCATCCTGCGGTGTTGCGGCCAGGTCACAAGAAAGCGAGTTGAAGACAGGAGATCAGGGGCACTGTAATTCACAAACCTGCAGAGTTATAAATGACAGCTATCGTCCAAAAATAGACTGAAGGAAGGCTGCCAAGAGGACTTGAAAGCGGGGCAGAATTGCAGGAAACCGATTTCAGGAGGTAGACTGGAATTGCATTGAAAGCATAGGAAAAGAGGCAGAACGTCCACAATGATGCACTTGGCCAAAAAGGGCGTATGCGTTTTTTCCTGAATATATTCAGGAAAAAACGCATACGCCCTTTTTGGCCAACCAAGCAAGCTTGCAAAGGAAATCTGCACTACAATGAAGTCTCACTTCCCCCCGGTCAAAAGGGCCATCTGAAAAAAGTGTAAAATCCAGAAAGGCAGGACAGGCCATTGAGAACTGGGAGCCTTGTTATGCTGATGGGCGGGATGTAAATTGCCAACAGACACTTGGAAGAAGTGTATGGTGTTTCCTGAAACATCTAAAAAACAAAGCAACAGAGCCTAGGGCACTTCCACTTATGGTCCTATAGCTTAGGGAGATTAAAATCAAAAAGACACAGCCACCCCAAAGTTTGGCACGCCTCTGTTTACAAGAACCTCGTTTACAGTACAAGTTCAACATCGCAGAAAGTGAAAAGTGGATAAAGAAGTTGTGGTATTCACTTACAAAGCAATATCACTCAGCAATGAAATCTATCTCATCAGGCCCTTAGCAGCACAATGAGTGGATTCAGGTATGATGATTCTAACTGAAATAAGTCACACAGAAAAAGAAACATCATAAGATATCAGTAATACACGGAATGAAAACTTGGCTACACAGGAACTGAATTACAGAACAGAACAGGGTCTCAAATTTAGAAAACCAACTTATGCTTGCTTAAGGGTAAAGGTGAGTTGGGGTGCTGCATAAAACCAGAGATTGAAATGAGCACAGATAAAGTTCCTTAAGCCAAATATGGAATAGACAAGAGCTACTCCTTGCTCAACGAAATGGACTCAACACCGCATATTAAACGCCTAAGAATGTACCTGACTAGTAAGTATCTTAAAACCTATGGATTGCTATGTCTCCGAAAGAGAATCAAGCATGTGTACAGGGGCATAAACGCAGCAGCGATAGGTTTGGAGAGGTTCGGTGAGCAAATGAAGACCCATTGAAGTCATATTGCATGGTACCCATTCCACGTGTTTCAACTACCCAGGTTTAAGGTATTCTTCCTTCAGCTAAAACATGCATGTGGAACCCAGAGTATGATCAACCATGTGAATGGGAGACGTGTTCAAATATGTCTCAGTTTTCCTCCCCTGGTACTCGGGTGCAACATTCCAGATGCTTTACTAACACTCTCCCGACTTGGAGAGTCAGTCCCTTTAACCTCCTGTTTGGCCCAGTTTGCAATTTCTGCGGAAGATGAACAGGAATAGCGAGAACCAATGAGAGGCTAGCTGGAGGTGTCTGGACGGGCAAATTTAACTCTCATTTCCCACCAGGAAGAGGAATTAACCAAAGGCTCAGCATGCCAGGCCGGAACCAGATTAGGGCCTGAAGCCATCCTGCGGTGTTGCGGTCAGGTCACAAGAAAGCGAGTTGAAGAAAGGAGCTCAGGGGCACTGTAATTCACAAACCTGCAGAGTTATAAATGACAGCTATCATCCAAAAATAGACTGAAGTAAGGCTGCCAAGAGGACTTGAAAGCGGGGCAGAATTGCAGGAAACCGATTTCAGGAGGTAGACTGGAATTGCATTGAAAGCATAGGAAAAGAGGCAGAACGTCCACAATGATGCACTTGGCCAAAAAGGGTGTATGCGTTTTTTCCTGAATATATTCAGGAAAAAACGCATACGCACTTTTTGGCCAACCAAGCAAGCTTGCAAAGGAAATCTGCACTACAGTGAAGTCTCACTTCCCCCCGGTCAAAAGGGCCATCTGAAAAAAGTGTAAAATCCAGAAAGGCAATTGGCCATTGAGAACTGGGAGCCTTGTTATGCTGATGGGCGGGATGTAAATTGCCAACAGACACTTGGGAGAAGTGTATGGTGTTTCCTGAAACATCTAAAAAACAAAGCAATAGAGCCTAGGGCACTTCCACTTATGGTCCTATAGCTTAGGGAAATTAAAATCAAAAAGACACAGCCACCCCAAAGTTTGGAACGGCTCTGTTTACAAGAACCTCGTTTACAGTACAAGTTCAACATCGCAGAAAGTGAAAAATGGATAAAGAAGTTGTTGTATTCACTTACAAAGCAATATCACTCAGCAATGAAATCTATGTCATCAGGCCCTTAGCAGCACAATGAGTGGATTCAGGTATGATGATTCTAACTGAAATAAGTCACACAGAAAAAGAAACATCATAAGGTATCAGTAATACATGGAATGTAAACTTGGCTACACAGGAACTGAATTACAGAACAGAACAGGGTCTCAAATTTAGAAAACCAACTTATGCTTGCTTAAGGGGGAAGGTGAGTTGGGGTGCTGCATAAAACCAGAGATTGAAATGAGCACAGATAAAGTTCCTTAAGCCAAATATGGAATAGACAAGAGCTACTCCTTGCTCAACGAAATGGACTCAACACCGCATATTAAACGCCTAAGAATGTACCTGACTAGTAAGTATCTTAAAACCTATGGATTGCTATGTCTCCGAAAGAGAATCAAGCATGTGTACAGGGGCATAAACGCAGCAGTGGTAGGATTGGAGAGCTTCGGTGAGCAAATGAAGACCCTTTGAAGTCATATTGCATGGTACCCGTTACACATGTTTCAACTACCCAGGTTTAAGGTATTCTTCCTTCACCTAAAACATGCATGTGGAACCCAAGTATGATCAACCATGTGAACGGGAGACGTGTTCAAATATGTCTCAGTTTTCCACCCCTGGTACTCGGGTGCAACATTCTAGATGCTTTACTAACACTTTCCCGAGTTGGAGAGTCAGTCCCTTTAACCTCCTGTTTGGCCCAGTTTGCAATTTCTGCGGAAGATGAACAGGAATAGCGAGAACCAATGAGAGACTAGCTGGAGGTGTCTGGACGGGCAAATTTAACTCTCATTTCCCACTAGGAAGAGGAAATAACCAAAGGCTCAGCGTGCCGTGCCGGAACCAGATTAGGGCCTGAAGCCATCCTGCGGTGTTGCGGCCAGGTCACAAGAAAGCGAGTTGAAGAAAGGAGCTCAGGGGCACTGTAATTCACAAACCTGCAGAGTTATATATGACAGCTATCGTCCAAAAATAGACTGAAGTAAGGCTGCCAAGAGGACTTGAAAGCGGGGCAGAATTGCAGGAAACCGATTTCAGGAGGTAGACTGGAATTGCATTGAAAGCATAGGAAAAGAGGCAGAACGTCCACAATGATGCACTTGGCCAAAAAGGGCGTATGCGTTTTTTCCTGAATATATTCAGGAAAAAACGCATACGCCCTTTTTGGCCAACCAAGCAAGCTTGCAAAGGAAATCTGCACTACAATGAAGTCTCATTTCTCCCCGGTCAAAAGGGCCATCTGAAAAAAGTGTAAAATCCAGAAAGGCAGGAGAGGCCATGGAGAACTGGGAGCCTTGTTATGCTGATGGGCGGGATGTAAATTGCCAACAACCACTCGGGAGAAGTGAATGGTGTTTCCTGAAACATCTAAAAAACAAAGCAACAGAACCTAGGGCACTTCCACTCTTGGTCCTATAGCTTAGGGAAATTAAAATCAAAAAGACACAGCCACCCCAAAGTTTGGAACGGCTCTGTTTACAAGAACCTCGTTTACAGTACAAGATCAACATCGCAGAAAGTGAAAAATGGATAAAGAACTTGTGGTATTTACTTACAAAGCAATATCACTCAGCAATGAAATCTGTGTCATCAGGCCCTTAGCAGCACAATGAGTGGATTCAGGTATGATGATTCTAACTGAAATAAGTCACACAGAAAAAGAAACATCATAAGATATCAGTAATACACGGAATGTAAACTTGGCTACACAGGAACTGAATTACAGAACAGAACAGGGTCTCAAATTTAGAAAACCAACTTATGCTTGCTTAAGGGTAAAGGTGAGTTGGGGTGCTGCATAAAACCAGAGATTGAAATGAGCACAGATAAAGTTCCTTAAGCCAAATATGGAATAGACAAGAGCTACTCCTTGCTCAACGAAATGGACTCAACACCGCATATTAAACGCCTAAGAATGTACCTGACTAGTAAGTATCTTAAAACCTATGGATTGCTATGACTCCGAAAGAGAATCAAGCATGTGTACAGGGGCATAAACGCAGCAGTGATAGGATTGGAGAGGTTCGGTGAGCAAATGAAGACCCTTTGAAGTCATATTGCATGGTACCCATTCCACGGGTTTCAACTACCCAGGTTAAAGGTATTCTTCCTTCAGCTAAAACATGCATGTGGAACCTAGAGTATGATCAACCATGTGATCGGGAGATGTGTTCAAATATGTCTCAGTTTTTGTACCCTGGTACTCGGGTGCAACATTCCAGACGCTTTACTAACACTCTCCCGACTTGGAGAGTCAGTCCCTTTAACCTCCTGTTTGGCCCAGTTTGCAATTTCTGCGGAAGATGAACAGGAATAGCGAGAACCAATGAGAGGCTAGCTGGAGGTGTCTGGACGGGCAAATTTAACTCTCATTTCCCACCAGGAAGAGGAATTAACCAAAGGCTCAGCGTGCCGTGCCGGAACCAGATTAGGGCCTGAAGCCATCCTGCGGTGTTGCGGCCAGCTCAAAAGAAAGCGAGTTGAAGAAAGGAGCTCAGGGGCACTGTAATTCACAAACCTGCAGAGTTATAAATGACAGCTATCGTCCAAAAATAGACTGAAGGAAGGCTGCCAAGAGGACTTGAAAGCGGGGCAGAATTGCAGGAAACCGATTTCAGGAGGTAGACTGGAATTGCATTGAAAGCATAGGAAAAGAGGCAGAACGTCCACAATGATGCACTTGGCCAAAAAGGGCGTATGCGTTTTTTCCTGAATATATTCAGGAAAAAACGCATACGCCCTTTTTGGCCAACCAAGCAAACTTGCAAAGGAAATCTGCTTTACAATGAAGTCTCACTTCTCCCCGGTCAAAAGGGCCATCTGAAATAAGTGTAAAATCCAGAAAGGCAGGACAGGCCATGGAGAACTGGGAGCCTTGTTATGCTGATGGGCGGGATGTAAATTGCCAACAGACACTCAGGAGAAGTGTATGGTGTTTCCTGAAACATCTAAAAAACAAAGCAACAGAGCCTAGGGCACTTCCACTTATGGTCCTATAGATTAGGGAAATTAAAATCAAAAAGACACAGCCACCCCAAAGTTTGGGACGCCTCCGTTTACAAGAACCTCGTTTACCGTACAAGTTCTATATCACAGAAAGTGAAAAATGGATAAAGAACTTGTGGTACTTACGTACAATGCAGTATCACTCAGCAATGAAATCTATGTCATCAGGCCCGTAGCAGCATAATGAGTGGATTCAGGTACGATGATTCTAACTGAAATAAGTCACACAGAAAAAGAAACATCATAAGATATCACTAAAACACGGAATGTAAACTTGGCTACACAGGAACTGCATTCCAAAACAGAACAGGGTCTCAAATTTAGAAAACCAACTTATGCTTCCTTAAGGGGAAAGGTGAGTTGGGGTGCTGCATAAAACCAGAGATTGAAATGAGCACAGATAAAGTACCTTAAGCCAAATATGGAATAGACAAGAGCTACTCCTTGCTCAACGAAATGGACTCAACACCCCATATTAAACGCCTAAGAATGTACCTGACTAGTAAGTATCTTAAAACCTATGGATTGCTATGTCTCCGAAAGAGAATCAAGCATGTGTACAGGGGCATAAACGCAGCAGTGATAGGATTGGAGAGGTTCGGTGAGCAAATGAAGACCCTTTGAAGTCATATTGCATGGTACCCATTCCACGAGTTTCAACTACCCAGGTTTAAGGTATTCTTCCTTCAGCTAAAACATGCATGTGGAACCTAGAGTATGATCAACCATGTGATCGGGAGACGTGTTCAAATATGTCTCAGTTTTCGTACCCTGGTACTCGGGTGCAACATTCCAGACGCTTTACTAACACTCTCCCGACTTGGAGAGTCAGTCCCTTTACCCTCCTGTTTGGCCCAGTTTGCAATTTCTGCGGAAGATGAACAGGAATAGCGAGAACCAATGAGAGGCTAGCTGGAGGTGTCTGGACGGGCAAATTTAACTCTCATTTCCCACCAGGAAGAGGAATTAACCAAAGGCTCAGCGTGCCGTGCCGGAACCAGATTAGGGCCTGAAGCCATCCTGCGGTGTTGCGGTCAGCTCAAAAGAAAGCGAGTTGAAGAAAGGAGCTCAGGGGCACTGTAATTCACAAACCTGCAGAGTTATAAATGACAGCTATCGTCCAAAAATAGACTGAAGTAAGGCTGCCAAGAGGACTTGAAAGTGGGGCAGAATTGCAGGAAACCGATTTCAGGAGGTAGACTGGAATTGCATTGAAAGCATAGGAAAAGAGGCAGAACGTCCACAATGATGCACTTGGCCAAAAAGGGCGTACGCGTTTTTTCCTGAATATATTCAGGAAAAAACGCGTACGCCCTTTTTGTCAACCAAGCAAACTTGCAAAGGAAATCTGCTTTACAATGAAGTCTCACTTCTCCCCGGTCAAAAGGGCCATCTGAAATAAGTGTAAAATCCAGAAAGGCAGGACAGGCCATGGAGAACTGGGAGCCTTGTTATGCTGATGGGCGGGATGTAAATTGCCAACAGACACTCAGGAGAAGTGTATGGTGTTTCCTGAAACATCTAAAAAACAAAGCAACAGAGCCTAGGGCACTTCCACTTATGGTCCTATAGCTTAGGGAAATTAAAATCAAAAAGACACAGCCACCCCAAAGTTTGGGACGCCTCCGTTTACAAGAACCTCGTTTACCGTACAAGTTCTATATCACAGAAAGTGAAAAATGGATAAAGAACTTGTGGTACTTACGTACAATGCAGTATCACTCAGCAATGAAATCTATGTCATCAGGCCCGTAGCAGCATAATGAGTGGATTCAGGTACGATGATTCTAACTGAAATAAGTCACACAGAAAAAGAAACATCATAAGATATCACTAATACACGGAATGTAAACTTGGCTACACAGGAACTGCATTCCAAAACAGAACAGGGTCTCAAATTTAGAAAACCAACTTATGCTTGCTTAAGGAGAAAGGTGAGTTGGGGTGCTGCATAAAACCAGAGATTGAAATGAGCACAGATAAAGTTCCTTAAGTCAAATATGGAATAGACAAGAGCTACTCCTTGCTCAACGAAATGGACTCAACACCGCATATTAAACGCCTAAGAATGTACCTGACTAGTAAGTATCTTAAAACCTATGGATTGCTATGTCTCCGAAAGAGAATCAAGCATGTGTACAGGGGCATAAACGCAGCAGTGATAAGATTGGAGAGGTTCGGTGAGCAAATGAAGACCCTTTGAAGTCATATTGCATGGTACCCATTACACGGGTCTTAACTCTCCAGGTTTAAGGTATTCTTCCTTCAGCTAAAACATGCATGTGGAACCTAGAGTATGATCAACCATGTGATCGGGAGACGTGTTCAAATATGTCTCAGTTTTCCTCCCCTGGTACTCGGGTGCAACATTCCAGACGCTTTACTAACACTCTCCCGACTTAGAGAGTCAGCGCCTTTAACCTCCTGTTTGGCCCAGTTTGCAATTTCTGCGGAAGATGAACAGGAATAGCGAGAACCAATGAGAGGCTAGCTGGAGGTGTCTGGACGGGCAAATTTAACTCTCATTTCCCACCAGGAAGAGGAATTAACCAAAGGCTCAGCATGCTGTGCCGGAACCAGATTAGGGCCTGAAGCCATCCTGCGGTGTTGCGGCCAGCTCAAAAGAAAGCGAGTTGAAGAAAGGAGCTCAGGGGCACTGTAATTCACAAACCTGCAGAGTTATAAATGACAGCTATCGTCCAAAAATAGACTGAAGTAAGGCTGCCAAGAGGACTTGAAAGCGGTGCAGAATTGCAGGAAACCGATTTCAGGAGGTAGACTGGAATTGCATTGAAAGCATAGGAAAAGAGGCAGAACGTCCACAATGATGCACTTGGCCAAAAAGGGCGTATGCGTTTTTTCCTGAATATATTCAGGAAAAAACGCATACGCCCTTTTTGGCCAACCAAGCAAGCTTGCAAAGAAAATCTGCACTACAATGAAGTCTCACTTCCCCCCGGTCAAAAGGGCCATCTGAAAAAAGTGTAAAATCCAGAAAGGCAGGACAGGCCATGGAGAACTGGGAGCCTTGTTATGCTGATGGGCGGGATGTAAATTGCCAACAACCACTCGGGAGAAGTGTATGGTGTTTCCTGAAACATCTAAAAAACAAAGCAACAGAACCTAGGGCACTTCCACTTATGGTCCTATAGCTTAGGGAAATTAAAATCAAAAAGACACAGCCACCCCAAAGTTTGGAACGGCTCTGTTTACAAGAACCTCGTTTACAGTACAAGTTCAACATCGCAGAAAGTTAAAAATGGATAAAGAAGTTGTGATATTTACTTACAAAGCAATATCACTCAGCAATGAAATCTGTGTCATCAGGCCCTTAGCAGCACAATGAGTGGATTCAGGTATGATGATTCTAACTGAAATAAGTCACACAGAAAAAGAAACATCATAAGATATCAGTAATACACGGAATGTAAACTTGGCTACACAGGAACTGAATTACAGAACAGAACAGGGTCTCAAATTTAGAAAACCAACTTATGCTTGTTTAAGGGGAAAGGTGAGTTGGGGTGCTGCATAAAACCAGAGATTGAAATGAGCACAGATAAAGTTCCTTAAGCCAAATATGGAATAGACAAGAGCTACTCCTTGCTCAACGAAATGGACTCAACACCGCATATTGAACGCCTAAGAATGTACCTGACTAGTAAGTATCTTAAAACCTATGGATTGCTATGTCTCCGAAAGAGAATCAAGCATGTGTACAGGGGCATAAACGCAGCAGTGATAGGATTGGAGAGGTTCGGTGAGCAAATGAAGACCCTTTGAAGTCATATTGCATGGTACCCATTACACGGGTCTCAACTCTCCAGGTTTAAGGTATTCTTCCTTCAGCTAAAACATGCATGTGGAACCTAGAGTATGATCAACCATGTGATCGGGAGACGTGTTCAAATATGTCTCAGTTTTCGTACCCTGGTACTCGGGTGCAACATTCCAGACGCTTTACTAAAACTCTCCCGACTTGGAGAGTCAGTCCCTTTAACCTCCTGTTTGGCCCAGTTTGCAATTTCTGCGGAAGATGAACAGGAATAGCGAGAACCAATGAGAGGCTAGCTGGAGGTGTCTGGACGGGCAAATTTAACTCTCATTTTCCACCAGGAAGAGGAATTAACCAAAGGCTCAGCGTGCCCTGCCGGAACCAGATTAGGGCCTGAAGCCATCCTGTGGTGTTGCGGCCAGGTCACAAGAAAGCAAGTTGAAGAAAGGAGCTCAGGGGCACTGTAATTCACAAACCTGCAGAGTTATAAATGACAGCTATCGTCCAAAAATAGACTGAAGTAAGGCTGCCAAGAGGACTTGAAAGCGGGGCAGAATTGCAGGAAACCGATTTCAGGAGGTAGACTGGAATTGCATTGAAAGCATAGGAAAAGAGGCAGAACGTCCACAATGATGCACTTGGCCAAAAAGGGCGTATGCGTTTTTTCCTGAATATATTCAGGAAAAAACGCATACGCCCTTTTTGGCCAACCAAGCAAGCTTGCAAAGGAAATCTGCACTACAATGAAGTCTCACTTCCCCCCGGTCAAAAGGGCCATCTGAAAAAAGTGTAAAATCCAGAAAGGCAGGACAGGCCATTGAGAACTGGGAGCCTTGTTATGCTGATGGGCGGGATGTAAATTGCCAACAACCACTCGGGAGAAGTGTATGGTGTTTCCTGAAACATCTAAAAAACAAAGCAACAGAACCTAGGGCACTTCCACTTATGGTCCTATAGCTTAGGGAAATTAAAATCAAAAAGACACAGCCACCCCAAAGTTTGGAACGGCTCTGTTTACAAGAACCTCGTTTACAGTACAAGTTCAACATCGCAGAAAGTGAAAAATGGATAAAGAACTTGTGGTATTTACTTACAAAGCAATATCACTCAGCAATGAAATCTGTGTCATCAGGCCCTTAGCAGCACAATGAGTGGATTCAGGTATGATGATTCTAACTGAAATAAGTCACACAGAAAAAGAAACATCATAAGATATCAGTAATACACGGAATGTAAACTTGGCTACACAGGAACTGAATTACAGAACAGAACAGGGTCTCAAATTTAGAAAACCAACTTATGCTTGCTTAAGGGGAAAGGTGAGTTGGGGTGCTGCATAAAACCAGAGATTGAAATGAGCACAGATAAAGTTCCTTAAGCCAAATATGGAATAGACAAGAGCTACTCCTTGCTCAACGAAATGGACTCAACACCGCATATTAAACGCCTAAGAATGTACCTGACTAGTAAGTATCTTAAAACCTATGGATTGCTATGTCTCCGAAAGATAATCAAGCATGTGTACAGGGGCATAAACGCAGCAGTGATAGGATTGGAGAGGTTCGGTGAGCAAATGAAGACCCTTTGAAGTCATATTGCATGGTACCCATTCCACGGGTCTCAACTCTCCAGGTTTAAGGTATTCTTCCTTCAGCTAAAACCTGCATGTGGAACCCAAGTATGATCAACCATGTGATCGGGAGACGTGTTCAAATATGTCTCAGTTTTCGTACCCTGGTACTCGGGTGCAACATTCCAGACACTTTACTAACACTCTCCCGACTTGGAGAGTCAGTCCGTTTAACCTCCTGTTTGGCCCAGTTTGCAATTTCTGCGGAAGATGAACAGGAATAGCGAGAACCAATGAGAGGCTAGCTGGAGGTGTCTGGACGGGCAAATTTAACTCTCATTTTCCACCAGGAAGAGGAATTAACCAAAGGCTCAGCGTGTCCTGCCGGAACCAGATTAGGGCCTGAAGCCATCCTGTGGTGTTGCGGCCAGGTCACAAGAAAGCAAGTTGAAGAAAGGAGCTCAGGGGCACTGTAATTCACAAACCTGCAGAGTTATAAATGACAGCTATCGTCCAAAAATAGACTGAAGGAAGGCTGCCAAGAGGACTTGAAAGCGGGGCAGAATTGCAGGAAACCGATTTCAGGAGGTAGACTGGAATTGCATTGAAAGCATAGGAAAAGAGGCAGAACGTCCACAATGATGCACTTGGCCAAAAAGGGCGTATGCGTTTTTTCCTGAATATATTCAGGAAAAAACGCATACGCCCTTTTTGGCCAACCAAGCAAGCTTGCAAAGGAAATCTGCTTTACAATGAAGTCTCACTTCCCCCCGGTCAAAAGGGCCATCTGAAAAAAGTGTAAAATCCAGAAAGGCAGGACAGGCCATGGAGAACTGGGAGCCTTGTTATGCTGATGGGCGGGATGTAAATTGCCAACAACCACTCGGGAGAAGTTTATGGTGTTTCCTGAAACATCTAAAAAACAAAGCAACAGAACCTAGGGCACTTCCACTTATGGTCCTATAGCTTAGGGAAATTAAAATCAAAAACACACAGCCACCCCAATGTTTGGAACGGCTCTGTTTACAAGAACCTCGTTTACAGTACAAGTTCAACATCGCAGAAAGTGAAAAATGGATAAAGAACTTGTGGTATTTACTTACAAAGCAATATCACTCAGCAATGAAATCTGTGTCATCAGGCCCTTAGCAGCACAATGAGTGGATTCAGGTATGATGATTCTAACTGAAATAAGTCACACAGAAAAAGAAACATCATAAGATATCAGTAATACACGGAATGTAAACTTGGCTACACAGGAACTGAATTACAGAACAGAACAGGGTCTCAAATTTAGAAAACCAACTTATTCTTGCTTAAGGGTAAAGGTGAGTTGGGGTGCTGCATAAAACCAGAGATTGAAATGAGCACAGATAAAGTTCCTTAAGCCAAATATGGAATAGACAAGAGCTACTCCTTGCTCAATGAAATGGACTCAACACCGCATATTAAACGCCTAAGAATGTACCTGACTAGTAAGTATCTTAAAACCTATGGATTGCTATGTCTCCGAAAGAGAATCAAGCATGTGTACAGGGGCATAAACGCAGCAGTGATAGGATTGGAGAGGTTCGGTGAGCAAATGAAGACCCTTTGAAGTCATATTGCATGGTACCCATTCCACGGGTTTCAACTACCCAGGTTTAAGGTATTCTTCCTTCAGCTAAAACATGCATGTGGAACCTAGAGTATGATCAACCATGTGATCGGGAGACGTGTTCAAATATGTCTCAGTTTTCCTCCCCTGGTACTCGGGTGCAACATTCCAGACGCTTTACTAACACTCTCCCGACTTGGAGAGTCAGTCCCTTTAACCTCCTGTTTGGCCCAGTTTGCAATTTCTGCGGAAGATGAACAGGAATAGCGAGAACCAATGAGAGGCTAGCTGGAGGTGTCTGGACGGGCAAATTTAACTCTCATTTCCCACCAGGAAGAGGAATTAACCAAAGGCTCAGCGTGCCGTGCCGGAACCAGATTAGGGCCTGAAACCATCCTGCGGTGTTGCGGCCAGCTCAAAAGAAAGCGAGTTGAAAAAAGGAGCTCAGGGGCACTGTAATTCACAAACCTGCAGAGTTATAAATGACAGCTATCGTCCAAAAATAGACTGAAGTAAGGCTGCCAAGAGGACTTGAAAATGGGGCAGAATTGCAGGAAACCAATTTCAGGAGGTAGACTGGAATTGCATTGAAAGCATAGGAAA